>NC_056626.2:74184900-74347400 GCF_002870075.4 Lactuca sativa | reverse complement strand
TGCATTTTGATGGAAAATTTTGGGTACCTAAATGTGGTAAGTCTAGAAAGTTGTTAAGTAAAACTTATAGTAAAATCTAATCATTGTTGATACCTACAAAGAAATAGGAATAAATTAATATGGATTTTATTATGAAACAACCTGTATATCATAGAGTCATGATTCCATTAGGTTAATTTCGGACTGATTAACTAAGTTAGTCTATTTCGTTCATATGTGTGTGCAAGAGCATCTGGATATATTATCTCTAACTGAGACAATTGATTCACCTCCAAATTTTTGAAAATATTTGAAGAGCATATAGGATCGAAAGTCCTTATGATCACGTTCTATTGATTTTGGTGGTAGAAGGGAAGAACATCTAACAATCTTTGAATTTAGATACAGTAACACTTACCACTCTTGTATCTGAATAAAAACGTATGAATCATAACCCCTACATGTTGGAACGGAGTGTAAAAACCATTATTTGGGCAGGAGATGGTGCAACAAAGTGAATACACGATCAAAGAGATATGTGAGCATATACTTATTGCTCAAGAAAGACAGAAACAATACGTTAGCCGAATATGAAGACCCTTGGAATTAAAAGTGTGGGAAATGGATAGATTGTCAGGTATCACCTTCGAATGGAATCATTCATTTTTGAAAACTACGAAAGTTGAACTAAGACTCATTAGACCTTTTTAAATAATTGAGAACTAGGTGTAAGACCCATGTATTACATGAGTTTATATATATATATATATATATATATATATATATATATATATATATATATATATAAAATTTTAACAATTTGAAAAGTTTGAATTTATAAGAAATATGAGAAAATTTTGAATTATTAAAATTAATGAAGATTTAATGTATTGCATGCATTACATATATAAACCCTTTCTAGTAAATACATTACATATATATTACCTTACATATTAAATGTGGAATTTTAATTTAATAAAATGACAAGTGAAAAATAGAAAATTCAAAAATTTTAGAAAATGACATGTGTCCAAATGAAGGAGATGATGACCTGTGGCAAAAAGTTCATTATTTATTAGGGAGGAAGTGGGATCCATAACCTACAAATTAAAGTTGCTTAAGAAACTTCACATAATTCATAATGATTTCAAATATCAAATTTATGAATGCCACTTGAGATTAAAAAAAATAGAGATCTCGAGATTCACTTCAGCAACATATTTCTCATTTGCCGTTCTAACGCTCAAGCGTAACAGTAGCAACGATGTATGCCTAATCATAAATGATTAAATGAAAAAGAGGTCTAATCATATATGATTAAGGTTCTAAATGGCATGAGGCTTGGTGTGGCGGTAAGGCCAAACCTCAAGCTTAACGAGCCATGACGTGCCATGCTGTTTTTCAAGACGTGATGTAAAGCAATGATTTTATATTAATTTATAATTATATTACCACATAAATTTAAATTTATAACAAATATAACTAGTTTTTAGAATTGTTATATCAAATACTAATAACAAAAGATTAACAAAAAACACAATAGTTGTATCAACGATTAAAAAAGACATAACAAATAGCAAAAAAACATGTCTCAAACAAAAAAGAAGTGCCACAACGCGCCATGGCATGCCATATCACGTCTTGTCATGTGTCACGCTTAACAATAATGTTATGAATCTTCTCTTAACGGCGAAGCCACGACTCACGGCAGGGCACGCCTTGGCGCACCTTCTAGAACACTATATATGATTATACATATATGTATGTTCATAGATTGAGTAATCATATATGATTATGACAGTTGGTAGTAGAAGAGGTGGTGATGGTATAAGTGACGAATGTGGCAGTGGTGGGGTCGGATGGTATCAAAGGTGGTTGTAATGGTGGTGACGGAGTAAAAAGGAACGTGTGGCAATATATAATCCTTTATGATTATAATTGGTTTATTGTGTCGGAGGGTTAGAGGGGCAGATGTGAAATATATGACTGATTTTGAATCTCAATATCTCTGTTTTTTTTTTTTTTAATATCAACGGAATGTACATTTCTCTGTGTGTGTGTGTGTGTGTATATATATATATATATATATATATATATATATATATATATATATATATATATATATATATATATATATATATATATATATATATATCAAATAACAAAGATCTCAAAGGCATGATGCTATTTGAGGACGAGACAATATATATACTACTAGCGTACTATTGTTTACATTAGGGTCCTTGGTGTAAGTTTATGCTCTATATATCTTATCATGTACGCCTCCCACAGAAAAAAAAATCAAGTCATTTGGACACTAATATAAAGATTAAAGAAGTTATGCTTTACATGATGAAACCACACTTTGTGTTTAGCATGGGCACTAAGAAAGGTAGATTTATAGTTTTGATTATGAGTGTAGCGCGAGTTAGGTATTGGAGAAATTCAGCACGATCTAACATCTATTGCGTCGAATTAAAGTTTTTAAATACTAAAAATGTCATAAATCATTTCAACTCATTTTTCTTCATATCTGCTCTAGAGGATAAAAGAATACCTTGAGATTTTGGGCCAATCTAAGTTGATTTGGAGTGTGATAAATGAATAATTGATAATTTTTAATCATATATTATCAAGCTTGGAAGATATGCATCTTGATCTACATCTTCTGCTTCAAATAAGGTGGGGTTGGGTTGTGTTAACGTTGCGAAAGATTTCACTATAGACCCAATTCTGTAAATTTATAGTTTTAATGTATTTTATATGATGTGATTACCCTATTAATTATCTTATAACATGATGAATGGAGCAAATCCATGTTGTTCTTGATGAAGGGTTTAAAAGTGAAGAAGGGTAATGTTTAACTTAGGAAATTGGTAAGATAGTTAGTCTCATTGTTGTAAATAAGTTTTTTGAGATAGTAAGATTTAATTTACGGTTGCATAATAGCTAAACTACAGGATAAGAGGTTAACAGTTCAAGATTAAGTTAATAAACTTGCCGTTTACAAAGCAAAAAAAAAAAATCAAAAAAAGGGGGACTAATCTCAGCTATTTTAAATACATTAATCATTATGACTTCAAATTGATGAAACCTAGGCTTAATACCGTCGACTAGTCCATTTGGCTAACATGAAGGTTCCTAATCTAACAACTAACTAGGAGGTCATGGGTTCAATCCCGTACAGAAGAGATATTTAATTGTTTGTCGTTTCAAATAAAAAAGTATTGGACTGTGAAGAGTTGATGCTACCGACGTGGCAGCTCCTTCAAGGCGTCGTAATGTGGTATCACAACTAGAGGAGAAGTTTTTTTTGACCAATTGGTGATGTGAAGGTGATTCTTGGTGCTTGCTTTTTCTAGTGTTTCATTGAAGGTGAAAAGGGTATTTAGATGATGTTCCAATTTAGTCTTCACATGTAATTTTCGCTTAAGATTAATGAAAAGAAAACAAAAGCACAAATTCCAAATTTAACTATAATGGATGTATTCTTTTTCTTGTTAAAAAAATTAGACTTTTAATTGGGTTACAAAGGCAAGTTCGTTTAGGTTTCGTTCATTAAACTGCCTTTGTTTTGAGTTTGCGATTTGTTTCTTGGGGACCCTCTACAAAGATTGTGTCAGAAGTGGAGTCTCAAAGATTGCATGCCAAATGTTCGATAAAAGTTCTCAAAGACGTCAAGTAGTGTTCTTCGGGTTCAAAAATAGGGGTTTGACTATCATTTCAAAGGGATCGAATAAGGGGTGAACGGGTCTCAATCAGGTGGCAATCCAGTTGATTTTCATGGGGTTTTTCGATCAAAGGAAGTAGTTGACATATTTGACAACATAGAGGATGTTTCTTCAAGTAGTATTGGGTATGTTTCTAAGGAAGAATGGTCTATGGTGGGTGGAGTTTTAGTTCAAGGCACATGTGTTGCAAAAGAAACAAAGAACGTGGTTTTCACTTGTCGGAAAGAGGCTAGTAAGTAAGGGTGAGATAGAGTATATGGAAAGAAGAAGGTAAAGAAATGACTATGGTAGTGGTGTCATGGGATACCAGTTTTGGTCTCGTCCAAGAGGTGTACCGTGTTGAGTTGGGTCTTTAATGGTGGATTTGTATAAGGATGTTCCTTAAGGTGGAGTCGAGTGGGTTATTCTTCGATTGCTTGGGTTTGGTGCAAAAGACAGGTTAGACCGTCGGTTAGATATGGGTTCGAGGACATAGGAGCCTACATAGATGATGGGTGGGTATTACTTGGTGGGAGGCGATGTTTGGCTCGATAGGGGTGGGTTGTGGGTTAAGGCGATGTTTCGAAAAGGTAGACGGGTCAACTACCAAGGAAAATTTTCACCCGTAGTGTGACATGTGATTTTTTTATTGTGGTCTCATTGAAGGAAACTCAAATGGCCCAACCAGGTTGATTTTTTGGTCTATCTGATGGTGGATCGCATTGTACGTATTTGCAGGTCTGAGTATATAGGGTTATACAGGTCTGATAGGCATGCTTCGGTGGCGAGAAGTTAGGTAGAGATTGAAAGTGAAGCTGGGACAACTCCAAGGTGTTTGTTTTGGTGACCCGAATGTTTTGCTTGGATACGGTCGACTATCCAATGTTGTTTCAAGTTTCGAATAAAATTTGACTTTCAATTTTGAATGATAGGATTTAGTTTGTAAGCCAAGGTGAACATTGTAGATAAAAGGTGGCTTAAAACTTAAGTCTATGGTTCGTAAATAATTAAGACTTCACTATGGGGGCCATTATTAATTAGAGCTGGTAATGGGTCGACCTAAGTTTGGTTCGGGTTCAACTCATTTATTAATTGGGTTGAAGATTTCAATCTAATCCAACCTTTTTATTTAAATGGGTAGATATTTCCAACCCAACCCAACCTTTCAAATAAATGACTTGTCACCAGGTTGACCCGTTTGTATAATTCCTAACTTAACCTATTAAATATATGGGTTAAATTTTGGTTAACCATTTTAAAATAGAAAAGTAAAATAAATTAACTAAAGATTAAACCGCATAAATTAGTTCATAACTTATGTAAACTTTCAAAGTATAATAAATGTATAACCATAATTCAAAAATACAAAAAAATTGTTCAAATAATATTAAAGATATGTAATTTCGAAATAATTTTGATGAGTGACTAGTGTTGTCAGCATAAAGAAAAAAGATAGGAATTAGAATTGCATTTTTTAAAACATAAATAATAATACAAAATTGTAATTTATAAATTAATACTTAGATTAATACATGGTAATATTTAAATAATTATATATATATATATATATATATATATATATATATATATATATATATATATATATATATATATATATATATATTAAAGTTAAATGAGTTGGTGGGTTGAAAACCTGTTGACAACATTACCCAACCAAACATATTTAATTATATAAGTTAGGCGGGTTAATTCATTTTTCTTAAATGGATTGAAAATTTCAACCTAACTTGTTAATTTTGAATTGGATTGGATTGGTGGGTTGAAAATTTCAACCTTACCTATTAATTTATAAATTAATATTTAAATAAATATTAAATTATATATATATATATATATATATATATATATATATATATATATATATATATATATATATATATATATATATATATATATATATATATATATATTAAAGTTAAATGGGTTGGTGAGTTACAATTAGTCAGTCATGTTTTATGGTATAACACATAATTCTCTTCTATTCATAAATCGTCATTATATCCTACTTTATTAAATTTTATACTTATATCTTGTTTAGTTTTTTACTAAATAATATAATTTGCTAAATATTCCATAACATATTGTAGCTTTTTACCTTTCTTAGGCGACTTAAAAATAAACAATTGGTACCAGTTAATTCACAAATGGTGATTACATTATGACTTCCGGTTTCCTCTCTAATGCCACAACCAGCGCTAGCATAATTTACACCAGTGCTGATCTCTTCGTCGGTTGCAGTAGCATAAGGTGGAATAAAGTCATCGAAGCCAAGAAATTGACCTGAAATTCATCATCCAAAGGATATGTTGATTATTACTGTCCATATTTTTCACGTATAGAAAATGAAAAAGAAAACCGACTTTTGAGGAATTGATCACAAGATCATGAAAAGAATATAAAATATTTAGGAACAAAAACAACACCAACATTAATATTTTTGTTATAAAATAATGCTGAAGATTGTCCAACTCTAGATACATGGTTATAAAAGCACTGCCTATTCGATCCCTTGTCTTATAATTTAATCTAAACTTAAGGCTTCAATATGAAGTGGTTATCAAGTTCACCGATTTTTAATTTTTTAGAAATTATTTCATCTTTGTATAACAATAGTAACGCGCAAAATAATAAGTACTTATCTTGATTACTTTTGTAAATGTGGAATGTTCATTTTTTATTGGTTGGCTGAAGATGCAAATTGTCAAACAAAATGAGAGAGAGAAAGAAATAAAGAGAGATACCGATAATATCTGCGGTTGTCCGACCGTTGCAGAACCTGCCAGTATCAACTTTTGGAAAATCAATCCCATAAGGACGGTAATTGGCTTTCCATTTTGAGTAAAGTTCATTGTTGTTGCCATTATCGACTAATGAGTCTCCAAAGATGAAGTAACATGGTACTTTTGGTTCACTGGAAACTTTGTATGTCCCAAAGTGCCATAATAATATAAAGACGTGGACTAAGACTAAAAAGCTCGACTCGTGAGCCATTTTTGTTGGCATAAAAGGAGAGGGATTACGATAATTAATTTTTTGTGCTATCTTCCTCTTACTTAAAGACAAAAGTGGTGGGGAACTAAGTTAGGCAAAATAGTAGAAAATTTGGTAAAAACTAAGTTCATGCGTATACTTTAAAAATCAGTTACTACTACAACATGCATTGAAGTTATAAGAATTGATTATACTAAAATATTAGGCCACATATATCAAAGCTCGAGATCATTGACGCTAGATAGTATTGAAATCATTATCTTATCTCTCCTTAAAGCCTCTATAATAGTAAGTTTAATGAGAGAGTTGAATAAGTGATAAATCTATTTGTCATTCAATGGATTAAACTTTACTACAGTGAAATGGATTAAATTTTACCATAGTGAGATGTCACATTGACATTCAATTAATTTGAAGTTTTATGGTCATTGAACTTTTCAATGGGAAAAAAAAAGTTTCTAAATCGTAAATATTTACTATGAATTGGGTTGCTTCAATTTTATATTAAATTTTATAGAGTTCATTATATTGTATAAAAAATTGATAGTGTATGAAATATAAAAAAATGACATGACAATCTATTAAACTCTATTGTGAATGCTCTTATAACCTCAACCAACAACCAAAGGGCTTCAAAAGAAACATTGATTACAATAAATTAACATCATAAAACAACGATAAAAGCTCGAATCATGACCTCGCTTTTTTTGAAAATGATCACTTCTTTCTTATAGATTATTGAAAGAGACGGATGATATTAATCAATAGAAAATGTCCTATTGGCTTGCATGTTTCTTAAATGAAACAATATAGCATATTACGTAACACTTCATGGCACACCTTATTGCAGAAAATGTGTATCATTTAGTCATACTCAACATTAAAGTTGAGCTAATTGGCTTATATCATATGGGGAGGCGTCCTTTTGTGAAACTCCAGAATATGATCTTGTTGCAATGATGTTATTCGAAACTTCTGTTGGATGTAAACCATCAAAGAAAATAGAGACAGACCGCATAGGGCAAGGAATCGACTTTGGAATGCATTGTCCATCTTTTCTTACTAGACAACATGGAGAATTTGGCATGGGCACATCTGAAATATAAATATGCATCTTACAACTCTAATGAACTTTCAAATATTTTGTTTAACATTTAAAAATTACTTTGTAACTTTTTACTTGATTCATAATTTCTTTTTTTTTTTGAAAAATGCAGCATGCTTCATATATGCATACACCTAATTGCATTGAGGAGTTATATAGTAATTAATTAAGCCACGAAACCAGTTTTGTCCATGTGAATCTAGTTTCATTACTACTCGGACTTTACCTCCTAGAGGTGACAAAATGCTCCCAAGGTTGATGAAGGTGAATTTTGCATCTGATTTCTTATGGTTAAGTGTATGAACAAGAGCTTTAAGCCTATCATTGAATAATGTAACTGCCTCATTCATCTTTTGTACGCACGGTTTGCCATATGTGCCAAATTTGTTTATAAAAATTGGGCTACACCCAATAGGAGCCAGACTAAACACCGCAATCTTCCTGCCCCCCAAACTATACAAAGTCTATCGTACATCAAAATGTTAGAAACATGCATGCATTATTAAGCATTCCCAAAAGAGTTACCTCATGTTTGAATCTCACAGGTTTTAACTTTAAATTGACATGTCGTTCTAAGAATGTAGTTTTAGCAACATGAAAGGGAGATGAGAATGAGCAAGACCCTTTCTAGGAAAAATCGTACAATAAACCTAGATAAAGAAAAAAATGAATTATAATATGTGTACCTTTAGTTGTCCAGAGTATTGGTTTATAAGTACTTTTGCGTATTGACGCTTGGTATACATGTGGCTTGTATTGTAAAGGTCGGGCATGAAGTAGTTGTTGATGTAATCGTTGCTTCCTATATTTACAATGTAGATGCATTTTCTTAGGAATTTTGTATTCTTTTTCAAGTGTGAAATTCGTGAAATTATGGACTTGTGATGAAGTAATTGCCTATCCATGCTGAAGCGATCACCCTGTGATGAAAGAAAATGCATATAAATTTATTATGTCTCAAGACTTAATGGAAAAAGTAGCTATACATGAGGATAAATTCAACCAAATTAAAATAGATGTAGTTTAGCCGTTATCTTCATTAAAATGCCAAATTAATTTCTAAAGCGACTTGATAACATGGAAATCCTATTTGTAAGGAAATGAATTTCCATCAATAAACGTGATTTCTGAGGCTTCTTAGTATACCATTAAATAAAATGCATGTTGTAGGAGTCTAGTTGCAAATGAAGATTACCATATGACTTCCCGTTTCTTTCCGAATCCCACTACCACCACTGCCATAGTTTACTCCAATGCTGATTTCTTTGTTAGTTGCAGTAGCATATGATGGAATGAACTTATCAAAGCCTAGAAGTTGACCTTAAGCAAGTATGTAATTTGTTAATCTCAATATTATTGTTGTCAATATTTTTTACATATTATATATATATATATATATATATATATATATATATATATATATATATATATATATATATATATATATATATATATATTAAGCCGATCAGAATAAATGTCCAACCAAGAACACAAACTAACAATATTTTGCCATTGAATAAGCTAAATAAGTCATCCAAAATATATAAAATTGTAACTACAAGATATAGAGAATTTAACATGGTTGGACTAGGTTATGCAAGAAATGTGGTTTAAACTACCTTATGGAATCATTAGAATACAAACATATTCATCAAAATCCACTATTATTTATCTTGCATGTGTGCCACCAGAGAGATACGACACAATGAAAGTGTAACGAAAAACTAAACATGTCCACTTTTAAGAGGGCTCAAAGTCAAACTCTATAATACAATTATTTACAAATTAGACTCTTAGGCATAGTATTTATGTCACTAAACACCACAATCTCCACCTTAATAAAGACACCAAGTCCATTTAACAGTTTTTGTATTTAAGGAGGAATCTATAATAAAAGAGAGAAAACTCCCTACCGAGTTCGATCATGAAAGCTTTGATAAAAAAAAAACATATATATTGCATAAACATTTCGTCGCGTTTATGTTCTCCCGACTTCTCCCCAGTTAGCGCATACAGGAATTTTGATAATTGGGGGTAGTAGCCGAATCCAAGATTTAAACACATTTTTTTCCCGCTTGCATCAAATGACAAAATAATCGGTCGGAAAATTTTGGTTATGTGGGCTGGTTTTTTTTGTTTTGTTTTGCTTTTTTTTAAAGAGTTATCGGGTAAGTTTGTTTATAATATAATCAATCACTTTTTATATAATAATAAAAGGGCTAAAAAAATCAACTTGTACACCTATCAAAACAATTAACCATTGGTCATGAATATAGTTTTGAGAGCAACTATACATTGATCTAGAGAAATAAAATATTATATATTTTAACAACATTTGACCCACCACGATGTTGTGGATTTGATTAAATTATAATAAAGTTTATGTTATTAATCGTAGGGGAAGGTTTAATGGAAAATGCACAATTAGTGCAACACATGGCTGAACTAATGAAACCATGACAATTCATCATTTTAGAGTAAACTTCATAAATACTTTTACAATACATTATTTACGAATAAAGAAATGGAAATGTATCACTTGATCATTAGTTCCAACATATGTTAGTCATAATTATGCATTTTCTATTAAACCTACATCATTAGTCCTATAATAGATTGATAATCCATAAGGAATAAGTTCGTAAAAATAAATGTGTAAGATGGTAGGTAAATAGAAACTTAATTTTTTGACTAGATAATAGGTTTATACATTGCATTTCAAGAATTTGTTGAGGGAAAGTATTAAGAGTTTTAAATGTTATTTCGTTTGTGCAACCTAAACTTGAAATAAGTGATATTGCTATAAAAATTTACTTAAATTGTTTGAGTTAGGTGTATAAAGATGGGAGGTTGTAATGTAAAAGTCTTAGAAGCCAGTGGACATAAAGAATTTATCTAAAAGCTAAGAAGAACCAAAATTCTTAAAAAATAAAAACTTGGAGTTGTATGGCTCACTTTATGTTTAATGGGTTTAATTTGACAACCTCATTTTTCTCTTGAGTTCTCCTTCCGACTAAATCCCAAGGGTAGTAACCCTACTCCATCTCTTGTGTTCTGGTGAACAGATAGAACTTATCGGTCAACATGGTTGGTAAATAGTGATCTTCAACATCATCTCAAGGGGTACCATCTATTTATTAACATATGTTTGGGGGCACCACATATATTTAAAAAACAAGATCAAAATTTTATTAGAAAATCACCACTTCTTTTGCCATTGAGGGCACCAGCCCCTATCTCCTATCTAGATCTACCCCTGCTTCTCCTCAACCTTTTGTGGAGGTGAATGACTAGTGTATTCATAGAAAATCCAAGCTAATGCGGCAAAAGAAAATAGGATTTGAATATTGAGAGTTTTAGGAAGTTATCATGTCTATATAATAGTGTGGTGGGTGATTAGAGTATTCTAAACTACAAGTGTTTGGGTGTTCTTCATAATAAGGTTGAAATCATATAGGATATGAAATCTACGAGTTTCTTATTTATCATAATTGGGGTGGAACTTTCCTATTGATTTGTTGAAAAGTGAAGAATAATGTTTTTCTTAAACGACACATATATTAAAGAAGAGCTACTAACAAGGACATAGCTACAGAGAAAACAAGAATTACTTCGATTGTAAGGCTTTACTAAGTGACCTCAACCACT
This sequence comes from Lactuca sativa, assembly GCF_002870075.4. Classification (NCBI taxonomy): domain Eukaryota; kingdom Viridiplantae; phylum Streptophyta; class Magnoliopsida; order Asterales; family Asteraceae; genus Lactuca; species Lactuca sativa. The sequence goes on along the minus strand of NC_056626.2, from coordinate 74,335,946 downwards.
CTAAGAATTAAGTATTCAAATTTTTACATCTAGATCTAATCCACATAAAATGCGGAAGTCTAACATCAATAAAGAGCACCTCGCTGCATCCTTTTTTCTTCCTGAACACCATGTCATTTCTTAACCTCCATGTACACCAAAACATGTCACATATGATGCTGCCAAAACCCATTGTTCTTGGGTTAGATCCTTCCACCTGTCCAATATCCTTGTTAAATCGCCATAGTTTGAAGTCGTGAAACATATTAATCCCACCATTTTCTTAGTTTACTCGAGACCACTTTTATAAACCCAAAATCAAATAGTAAGTTCTCTATCGACTTTGTTTTTTCTGAGCATAAATCACACAAAATTCTATTCATTTTATTGCTATTTTATCAAGGTTATCTTTCATAGGAATATGATTAAGGATTATTTTCTACCTAATCATATTAGCCTTACACACCACCCCCTTATTCCACTTAGCATTTGCATTGTTGGAATATAGAATTTCCATATCAATATAAGACCTTAACAAAGCAACCGTAAAGTTCCCTTCCCCTTTAGGGTTGCATCTCCAATTATCTTTCTTTGACGGATCTAACTACACACCATTACTTTTTCCCACTAGACGTATGGGATTTTATTTACGTTATCTTCCCCAGAAAACATTATGTGAAGACTTTCAAGCTTGCTAAGCATACCTTTAAGGATACAAAACATAGAAAACAAATAGACTACAAGGCTTCCAAGAACATACTTAATGAGAGTCAATTTATCTCCCATAGGGATTACATTCACCTTCCACAAGTAAAGTCTTACAAGTGAGCGATTATGTAACAGCCCGAAATCTCAGGTATTATTATTATTATGTTTTGGGGTGATTTAAGAGGGGACTCGGCGAGTTGGAGCCTAGACTCGCCGAGTAGGATCGCAGACTTGGTCGCGGGATCGCGACTGGACTCGACGAGTCCAGATATGGACTCGGCGAGTCGACGCTGTTTAGCGAAAACCCTAACCGTTCAGGTTTGGGACGTATAAAGGAGACTTATTGGCCGTCATTATTCATTTTAGCCTTCTGAAAAGAACCCTAAATCGATTGGGTGCATCTGGAGCAAGGATCATAGGCCATTATTGATTATAGAAGAGTGATTGTGCAAGGAAGAGAAGAGATTGCTAAGGGAGCAGCAAGGGGGTCACATTCTGAGGATTGGGGACACAGAGAATACATCATCCAGGTAAGAATTCGTGTATGCTCTGCTATATTGATGAATTTATGGATTTAGGGTTTATGGAACCCTTGTGTGATTAGATTGACTGTGACCCTATTTCCCTAAACGAGTGTAAACCTGTATTGAGACCCTTGGAGGTCCAGAATGTCCCATGTCTATGCATTTCGGGAATTGATGAAGGTTTTGGATTGGAATCCTTATGCCTTAGGTCAAAATGTAAATTATGAATCAGATGGTGTATCATGAGCACTGAAATGAGGACTTCACGTGGTAGATCATTCTAGGAAGGCCAGACCTAGGAATGGTCGAAGCAGTTCTGACCTTAGGATGCAGTTTGAGCGGTTGCATGGCATGGACTCGCCGAGTTCGATGAGCAGACTCGGCGAGTAGCTTGAAGATTTACTGGGACTCGTCGAGTTGTTCTTCACACTCGGCGAGTTGAGTCGGGGTGGCCCCGCGATTCTTCCAGGAGTAACTCGTCGGGTCAAGGAGGATACTCGACGAGTAGATAGGGAATCCCAGAGAGTTGGAGGACGTCTAGACTCGCCGAGTCGCCATGGTACTCGCCGAGTCCGGTCGAGTTGACCGTTGACCGTTGACCAGAGTTGACCTAAGTCTGACTTCTTAGGGATAGTCACACTTAGAAGGTATATGTGTTAATGAGATATGTGATGTTATAGGGAGGTTGTAGCTCGTCGGATTGTGCACGAGTGATTTCAGGATTTGCTAGCTTTCAGCATTCACGAGGTGAGTCTTCTCACTATACTGTACCCGGAAGGGTTTGACTGTGTGACCGGAAGGTCAGATACGATATGTGATATGTATGCTATATGTGGTAAGATATTTGTTATATGTGCTATGTATGTTATGTGGGCCGGAAGGCAATATGTTATGGGCCGGAAGGCGAATATGTTATGGGCCGGAAGGCGTAGTGTTGATGACCGAAAGGTCAGGGCCTGGAAAGGCGTATGTGCGTAAGTTGTATATTGGGGAACTCACTAAGCATTTATGCTTACAGTTGTTATGTATGTGTTTCAGGTACTAGCGAGGACCGTGGGAAGGCGCCGGCGTGATCGATACACACCGAAGAATGCTTTTATGATCTTGGGATTTTGAATATTTGTAATTGACAGAATACTTAAACTATTTATGCCTTGTTTTGAATGGAAATAATTATATTTTAAAAATGAAAAATTTGTTTAAAAATTTGCGTTGTTACAATTGGTATCAGAGCCAGGTTTGAGGGATTCGGGTGCACCTTCGGGGGTAACTGAACTCAAACCGAGGATTTGAGGAAACTTTTTAAATAAAGGCATAAACTTTTGTAAATGGTTTTGTGGTAAGCAAGAAAGAAGCAGTGTGTACGATCAGTCAGCGCCCGAACGGTAAAGATCCCCAAAATACCTTACAATATTATATGATATGAATTGTTATGCATGCTAGAAGACTAGGTAATCATGATAGGACTAGAGTGGCCTGATTTGTGATGCCTTAGTCTAGGGAAGTTTGCCTATATGAGATGCTTTGCTAGTATGCGGGTAGATAGTGCATATCAGAAGTAAAGTACTCACTATCCGGAGTTTGGGGAGGAAGACTTGGGATGAACACTGATGCGGTGTGGTCGGTAGTATTGGGCCCGTACTACCGAGGACACCGGGTCAGTGGGAGGCCCAAGTAAGAATCCCTGGATATCGGAGACTGAGTAGGGTTGCGTTATCGAGTGCGATTACACTCGCTGGAGTCTCTGATAGTTTATGTTGTATTTCAGAGACATCATTGTTAGACCACGGCACGGAGCGAGTTCGAGCGGTGTGAGTGACGAGGAGATTCGTCAGATGATTCACGAGGAAGTAGCGGCGGCGATCCGGGCTGAGACCCCGGAGATGTTTGGGTCTATTAAGACCACCCTGATGGAGACGTTCGATGAGCGGTACGCCGCATTGACTGAGGCTGCAACCGCTGCAGCTACCGCAGCTGTGGCCGCTGCTAGGCCACAGGGGGGTGACTCGTTGCTGTTCCGAGAGTTCAGCAACACGAAGCCACCAGAGTTCGATGGGACGCAGGATCCGATTGCTGCGATGAGGTGGATCGCAGATATAGAGGGGTGCTTCTACACTTGTTCATGCCCGGAGCACCTGAGGGTACGGTTCGCTTTGAACCAGCTCCGTCTGGGAGTGAAGGACTGGTGGAAGTTCGTGACGGCAAACTTCACTTTGGCAGAAACTACGGCAGTGACATGGGAGGGGTTCACTGCCATGTTCAGGGATGAGTACGTTCCCCCGGTGGAGCGGGAACGATTGGTTCAGGAGTTCTTAACCCTCAAGCAGGGTACTGACTCGGTGGCGGCGATCACGCGGAAGTTTCATGAGAGGGCGATGTTTTGCCCCGAGCTGGTGGCCACAGAGCAGGCTCGGATGAGCCGGTACTTGGGTGTTCTGAGGAGGGAGATCCGGGAGTTTGTGTCAAACTCCACTTACCATACTTTTACTGAGCTTCAGGCGAATGCCAGGAAGCGTGAGATCGAGTTAGAGACTCGGGCCAGGGAGGAGGCCGAGTCTCAGCAGGCAGACCAGCGGCCGGCTCAGTCTCAGCCGGCAGCCAAGCTGATCAAGTCCGCCGATTCGAGGACGGGAGGTTCGAAGAGCCGCACTTGCGGAAAGTGCGGCAAGGGTCACGATGGGGCGTGTCGAGCCGGTGCTTGCTACAAGTGTGGCAAGGAGGGGCACATTGCTAGGGAGTGTTCCAAGGGATTTACGGTTTGCTTTCATTGCAACCAGACCGGCCATCGGAAGGCCGAGTGCCCTCAGCTTCATCAGGGATCTGCACCTACTACCAGGACTACTGAGACTCGACCGGTGAAGGTCGAGGCCCCGAGGGCTCGTGGGAGAGCCTTTCAGCTGACTGCGGAGGAGGTCCGCGCTGCGCCCGATGTTGTGGCAGGTATGTTGTAATTCATGTATTTATTTTTGATGTCGAGATGTTATGCTTATGTTATTATATGCGTAGGTACTTTCCTTGTGAACTCTGTGCCTGCCTTAGTGTTATTTGACTCTGGTGCGAGTAGGTCCTTTGTATCTTTAGCCTTTAGTCAGCATATCAGCGTTAATCGTGAGTCTTTGAGTCGGCCTTTGAGAGTTTCTATAGGTGAAGAGAAATCGATTTATGCCACGGAGGTTCTTCGGGGATGTGTGCTAGAGATTTTCGGGGTTGGGTTTCCGATTGACCTGATTCCTATTGTGATGGGTGACGTCTGTGTCATCGTGGGCATGGACTGGTTGAGCCGATTCGGCGCTGTCATCGACTGTGAGCGTCAGTTGGTGACTATACGAGACCATAGTGGGGGAGTTCTTTCGGTGTACGGCGAGGGTACCCGTTCGGGATCAGCTTTTTGTTCGGCCGCTAGGGCGAGGCAGTGTCTACAGCAGGGCTGTAAGGGTTTTGTGGCGTATGTGATGGATACGCGGGAGGTTTCCGAGAGACCGAAATCAGTTGAGGAGGTTCCTGTGGTGCGCGAGTTTTCAGATGTTTTCCCCGAGGAGTTGCTGGGAGTACCTCCTGTGAGGCAAGTAGAGTTTGGTATTGACCTGGTTCCGGGGGCAGCGCCTATTGCTAAGGTGCCTTATCGTCTTGCACCTCCAGAGATGCAAGAGTTGTCCTCGCAGCTCCAGGAGTTGCTGGGGAAGGGATTCATTCGGCCGAGCAGCTCGCCGTGGGGAGCACCTATTCTGTTCGTCAAGAAGAAGGATGGTTCACACCGGATGTGTATTGATTACCGGGAGTTGAACAAGTTGACGGTCAAGAACCGTTACCCGTTACCGAGGATCGATGATTTATTCGATCAGTTGCAGGGAGCGTCTTGGTTTTCCAAGATCGATCTGAGGTCAGGGTACCATCAGGTGAGAGTACGGGATGGGGATGTCCAGAAGACAGCGTTTAGGACGCGATATGGGCATTATGAGTTCGTGGTGATGCCTTTCGGGCTCACCAATGCCCCGGCGGTGTTCATGGATCTCATGAATAGGGTATGCAGACCGATGTTGGATCGGTCAGTGATTGTATTTATCGACGACATTCTGGTGTATTCTAGATCTAGAGAGCAGCATGAGGAGCATTTGAGGGAGGTCCTCGAGGTATTGAGGTCGGAGAAGCTTTATGCAAAGTTCTCCAAATGTGACTTCTGGCTGCGGGAGGTCCAATTTCTAGGACATGTTGTCAATCAGAAAGGGATATTGGTCGATCCGGCCAAGGTTGAGGCGGTGATGAGTTGGGAGGTGCCGAAGTCACCTTCTGAGATCAGGAGCTTCCTTGGGTTGGCAGGGTATTATCGGAGATTCATCAAGGATTTCTCCAAGATCGCAGTGCCACTCACCAGATTGACCCGGAAGGGTGTTGCATTCTCATGGGGGCCCGAGCAGCAGACCTCCTTTGAGACACTTCGCCAAAGGTTGTGCAAAGCCCCGGTATTGGCTCTCCCGGAAGGGATGGAAGATTTTGTAGTATATTGTGACGCTTCGATTTCGGGACTGGGTGCAGTGTTGATGCAGAGGGGTCATGTGATAGCGTATGCGTCGAGGCAGCTGAAGCCTCATGAGGCGAGATACCCCACGCATGATTTAGAGTTGGGAGCAGTAGTGTTCGCTCTCAAGATTTGGCGTCACTACCTGTATGGGGTTCGATGTACGATCTATACGGACCATAAGAGCTTGAAGTAATTGATGGATCAGCCCAACCTAAATATGCGTCAGAGGAGGTGGTTGGATGTGGTCAAGGATTATGATTGTGAGATCCTGTACCACCCAGGTAAGGCTAATGTGGTAGCCGACGCGTTGAGCCGCAAGGCGGAGAGCACTCCATTGCGAGATGTATGCTTGAGACTGACTGTGATGACTCCTGTATTGGATGCTATTCGTGGGGCACAGGCCGAAGCGGTGCGACCAGAAATGCAGAAGAAAGAGCGGGTTGTGGGGTTAATTTCAGAGTTCGTTCAGGATGGTCGAGGGCTTATGACGTTTCAGGGCCGGATTTGGGTACCGTTCGTGGGCGGTACACGTATTACTTTGATGGAAGAGGCTCATAGATCGAAATTCTCGATCCATCCCGGTGCTACGAAGATGTATTTGGACTTGAGGAAAGAGTATTGGTGGCCCTGTATGAAGAGGGACGTCGCATGGTTCGTTGAGAGGTGCTTGACCTGTCGTAGGGTTAAGGCCGAGCACCAGAGACCGCATGGCAAGTTACAGCCATTGGAGATCCCCGAGTGGAAGTGGGAATAGATCACTATGGATTTCATCACCAAATTACCGAAGACTGCCAGGGGAGTTGATGCAATTTGGGTGATTGTGGATAGGTTGACGAAGAGTGCACACTTCCTTGCCATCAGTGAGAGTTCTTCAGCGGAGAAGTTGGCGGAGACATATGTGAGAGAGGTGGTATCTCGGCATGGGGTACCGATTTCGATTGTTTCAGACCGTGATGTGCGTTTCACTTCCAGGTTCTGGAAGAAATTTCATGAGGAGCTGGGTACTAAATTGCATTTTAGTACCGCATACCATCCCCAGACACACGGTCAGAGCAAGCGGACGATTCAGACGCTGGAGGACATGCTTCGAGCATGTGTATTAGACTTCGGGGGTAGCTGGGATGCGTATTTACCCTTAGCAGAGTTTTCCTACAACAACAGCCATCATTCGAGCATTGGTATGCCACCTTTTGAGCTGTTGTATGGTAGGAGGCGTCGGACCCCCATTTGCTGGGGAGAGGTGGGACAGAGAGTGATGGGTAGCACAAAGATCGTGCTTCAGACGACAGAGCAGATTCAACAAGTTAGACAGAGGTTATTGACCACCCAGAGCCGACAGAAGAGTTATGCAGACAGGCGCCGATCCGAGCTTGAGTTTCAAGTCGGCGACTTCGTTCTCCTGAAGGTCTCTCCTTGGAAAGGAGTGATTCGATTCAGGAAGAGGGGCAAGTTGGGGCCCCGGTATATTGGGCCATTTCGTGTGATTGCAAGGGTAGGTCGGGTAGCCTATCGGTTGGAGTTGCCAGCGGAGTTGGGACAGATCCAAGACACGTTTCATGTGTCGCAATTGAGGAAATGCATAGCCGATGAGTCGGCAGTGGTTCCATTGGAGGATATCCAGGTGGATGCGAGCCTGAATTATGCTGAGAGACCAATGGCCATCAGGGATCGGAAGATCAAGGTTCTGAGGAACAAGGAGGTACCTCTGGTGTTGGTTCAGTGGCAACACCGTAAGGGATCGGAAATGACTTGGGAGCCGGAACGTGAGATGCGGGAGCAGCATCCGGAACTATTTGCAGAGTGAGACTTCGAGGGCGAAGTCTAATCCTAGTGGGGGAGAGTTGTAACAGCCCGAAATCTCAGGTATTATTATTATTATGTTTTGGGGTGATTTAAGAGGGGACTCGGCGAGTTGGAGCCTAGACTCGCCGAGTAGGATCGCAGACTTGGTCGCGGGATCGCGACTGGACTCGACGAGTCCAGATATGGACTCGGCGAGTCGACGCTGTTTAGCGAAAACCCTAACCATTCAGGTTTGGGACGTATAAAGGAGACTTATTGGCCGTCATTATTCATTTTAGCCTTCTGAAAAGAACCCTAAATCGATTGGGTGCATCTGGAGCAAGGATCATAGGCCATTATTGATTATAGAAGAGTGATTGTGCAAGGAAGAGAAGAGATTGGCTAAGGGAGCAGCAAGGGGGTCACATTCTGAGGATTGGGGACACAGAGAATACATCATCCAGGTAAGAATTCGTGTATGCTCTGCTATATTGATGAATTTATGGATTTAGGGTTTATGGAACCCTTGTGTGATTAGATTGACTGTGACCCTAGTTCCCTAAACGAGTGTAAACCTGTATTGAGACCCTTGGAGGTCCAGAATGTCCCATGTCTATGCATTTCGGGAATTGATGAAGGTTTTGGATTGGAATCCTTATGCCTTAGGTCAAAATGTAAATTATGAATCAGATGGTGTATCATGAGCACTGAAATGAGGACTTCACGTGGTAGATCATTCTAGGAAGGCCAGACCTAGGAATGGTCGAAGCAGTTCTGACCTTAGGATGCAGTTTGAGCGGTTGCATGGCATGGACTCGCCGAGTTCGATGAGCAGACTCGGCGAGTAGCTTGAAGATTTACTGGGACTCGTCGAGTTGTTCTTCACACTCGGCGAGTTGAGTCGGGGTGGCCCCGCGATTCTTCCAGGAGTAACTCGTCGGGTCAAGGAGGATACTCGACGAGTAGATAGGGAATCCCAGAGAGTTGGAGGACGTCTAGACTCGCCGAGTCGCCATGGTACTCGCCGAGTCCGGTCGAGTTGACCGTTGACCGTTGACCAGAGTTGACCTAAGTCTGACTTCTTAGGGATAGTCACACTTAGAAGGTATATGTGTTAATGAGATATGTGATGTTATAGGGAGGTTGTAGCTCGTCGGATTGTGCACGAGTGATTTCAGGATTTGCTAGCTTTCAGCATTCACGAGGTGAGTCTTCTCACTATACTGTACCCGGAAGGGTTTGACTGTGTGACCGGAAGGTCAGATACGATATGTGATATGTATGCTATATGTGGTAAGATATTTGTTATATGTGCTATGTATGTTATGTGGGCCGGAAGGCAATATGTTATGGGCCGGAAGGCGAATATGTTATGGGCCGGAAGGCGTAGTGTTGATGACCGAAAGGTCAGGGCCTGGAAAGGCGTATGTGCGTAAGTTGTATATTGGGGAACTCACTAAGCATTTATGCTTACAGTTGTTATGTATGTGTTTCAGGTACTAGCAAGGACCGTGGGAAGGCGTCGACGTGATCGATACACACTGAAGAATGCTTTTATGATCTTGGGATTTTGAATATTTGTAATTGACAGAATACTTAAACTATTTATGCCTTGTTTTGAATGGAAATAATTATATTTTAAAAATGAAAAATTTGTTTAAAAATTTGCGTTGTTACAGATTAACACAATTGTATTTATCAACCATAAGAATAGTTATTAGTTTAAAATAATACTTTGTGTAATTTGTGTATATCTTGTATTTATCTTATTTTTCACATGATACCTCTTCTCACGTATCAAAAACTGATGGCACAAATTGATGGCTCGTTTAAAGCTCCATCTCCAACCATCATTCAAAAGGGTAAAGAAGTCGTGAATATGACCTACACTACCTGGTGCGATAATGATCAAAAGGCACTAATCATCTTAAACTCCTCTCATTCTGAGGAAGCTCTTTCTGAAGTTCTGGGTCTCTCAACCTTTGATGAGATATGGACTGCACTCAAACATGCCTATAGTCACTCATCTGTTGAGAAGGTTCAAAGTCTTCATGACCAACTTAGACAATTGATAAAGGGTTTGTCCTCTATTTTTGAGTTTGATAGTAAATTCAAACGTCTGTGTGATCAGCTCTCTGCAATTGGTCACCCCATGGAACATATAGATAAATCTCACTAATTTTTATGTGGGCTTGGATCTTCCTTTGAAAAGTTCTCTACAACAATACAAGCTTCTCGATAGGGATTAGTATTTCATGATCTTGTGTGTCAATTAGAAAGTCATGAATTATTTCTCAAATCAATGCATGGTTCATCTTCTTCACCCATTGTTGCTTTTGTTGCTGATTCTTCTTGATCAAACAACTCTTCTTGAGGTCGAGGTTGATTCTCTTCTTCTCGTCGAAATGGTCGAGGTCGTAGACGTCGTTCTCCACATTGTCAGTTATGTAGAAAAGAAGAGCACTATGCTAATCAGTGCCCCAATCTTGCCTCCTAAGAAAGTCACATTTATTCCCTTGATGTTAATCTTGCAAAGGCATTTCACTCACAATGTCATGTTACTAATTCAAATCCAAATTGGTATGTTGACTCGAGAGCATTTACTCACATGACATCCTCTGCTAAACACTTATAACATGTCTCTCTTGATTCGGGCAATACGACTGTCACCTTTGGTAATGGTCATACTTTAAATATTTTGCATAAACGTCATTCTAATATTTCTCATGATATTAAGTTGTGTGATTTCTTGGTAATACCATATGTTAGCAAGAACTTACTCTCTATCAACAAACTTACAATTGATAAAGGACAATGCTTACCTTTTCAATTGAATGATAAAGTAAATTACACGAATGGTCCCTATGGTTGGTTTGGGGTAATTTGCGCGCTTGGTCCCTAACTTATATTTTTAACTCGGAAAGTCCCTACTGTTTGTTTTTGTTACGCGTTTGGTCCTTACTGTTTGTTTTTGTTACGCTTGGTCCATATCTTATCTAAAAATACTATTATTTAACTATGGAAAAATTGTGCGGTAGATAAGGTAAGGTGATGGGTGTGTTTATTTAAATAAATTAAAAAATCAAGGGCAAAATAGTTTTTTTAGGTAAGATAAGGACCAAACACGTAACAAAAACAGTCATTAGGGACCTTTCGAGTTAAAAAAATAGTTAGGCACCAAACAAGCAAATTACTCTAAACTATAGGGACCATTCGTGTAATTTACTCTAAATGATAAACATTCTTCTAATCCATTAGATTTAGTTCATTATGGATTTATAGGGGCCTTCACCTGTTTCTTCAACCGATGTTTATCACTATTATTTGGTTTTTATTGATGATATCTCGCGCTTCAGCTTGTTTTACCCACTAAAAGGTATCTCTGGTCTTATACGATATTGGAATCTTTTTTAAAGTTTGTACATAATTAATTATCACAAAAAGTCAAGGTATTTCAAATGGTGAAGGCACTGAATTTGTTAAATACTGTTTGCAAAATATTTGAGGACAATAGGACTTTTTAGTTTTCACTGTTTATTTTGTCCTTATACTCTATAGAAAAATGGACGAGAGGAAAGAAAATATTTCACATTATGGAAACCGGTTTAGCCAATCTCTTCAATTCTCATGTTCCTGCTCAATATAGGGTTGATGCATTTAGTACGGCGGCCTTTATCATCAACAGATTGCCAAGTAAACTTCTCTACAACAAAACTCCATTTGAGATTTTATATTCATGAGTTCTGAATTATCATAATTTTTTAGTTTTTGGTTGTCTTGTATTTCCATATCTACGAGTCTATGCTAAACATAACCTGTCACCACAAAGTCATATGTGTGTTTTTCTTCGCTACTCTTCTCAGTATAAAGGGTATCGATGTCTTGATCCAGTTACATCTCAGGTTTTTATTACTTGTCATGCTTGTTTTGATTAACAAATCTTTCCCTTTGCAAGTTCGCGTTCATCACAAGAGTTGGACAGCCTCTCGTTAACATCATTTACTCTTGCTTCACCGGTATAACTTAATATTAAGGATATTTATGCTCATTCTCACACACAAAGTTCTGTACAAAGTTCCCCAATTTGTTCTTCTTTTGCTACTGATGTTGTTGGTGAACATTGCCTAAATCGTGATTTATCTTAGTTTCGACATCGGCCTGATCCTGTCGCTATTCAACCTAACACATCAGGCACTAGTCCAATGCAAACTTCTCTTATTCAGTCCCCACTTGTGTCTGAGACTATTTCTGATCATCCCACTCAAACCGATATGGTTGTTCCTTCGGTTTTGCATCCTCCAACATCTCCTAGTGATACAACTACACCTTTCGGTCATGTTTCTTCCACTCATCATATTCAAACTCATTCAAAGTTAAATTTTTTTAAACCCAAACATGCAATTGATCTTGATTTCACCACTCATCATATGTTATGCTTGGCTTTATTTGTGTCTCATGACCCTAAAGGATTTAAATTAGCAGCAAAACATCCTAAATGGATGTTGTCCATGCATGATGAAATCAATGCACTCAAACATAATGATACATGGGCATTGGTACCTAAACCTAAAAACAAAAATGTAGTTGGTTCAAAATAGGTTTTTTGTACGAATACAACTCAGATGACACTATTGAACGACTCAAAGCCCGACTTGGTACTTAGGGCTTCACACAAGTTCTGGGTCTAGATAATTTACATTCTTTCAGTCTTGTAGTCAAGGCTGCTACTGTTCGTATCATCTTATCTCTTGTTGTTATTAATCAGTTAAAACTTCATCAACTTGATGTTCAGAATGCCTTCTTTCACGAGGGTCTTAATGAGACCAGTTGTATGGAGGAACCTCTTGGGTTTGCTGATTCACAGTTTCTTGATCACGTTTGTCAACTCAAAAAGGCTCTTTACGATCTTAAACAAGCTCCTCGAGCTTGGTTTCAACGTCTAAGTGCTTTTCTTATACGTGATGGATTTACTTGCTACAAAGCTGACACATCATTGTTTGTTTTCAAACGGGAATCATGCATCGCATATCTTCTTGTCTATATTGATGATCTTATTCTGACCGAAAATCATGAAAAAAGTTATTACTTCTTTCGTTCGTCGATTACACCAAGAATTTGTGATTAAAGATCTTGGTGAGTTAAAGAACTTTCTTGGTTTAGAGGTGGCTTATACAGATGATGGTTTATTCATGAGTCGATCCAAGTATGCATGAGATATTCTTGAACGAGCAACCATGATTGATTCTAAACTAGTTCGCACGCCTCTTGCTCCTAACGATACATTTATTTTAAAAGGTACTCCTTTTCACTCTCCAAACCTGTATCGGTCTCTGGTAGGTGCGCTTCAGTATTTAACCATTACTAGGCCAAATATTTCTTATTATGTGAACCAGCTTAGTTAGTTTCTACAATCTCGTACCGATTCACATTTTCAATGTGTCAAACGTATACTTCGATATATTAAAGGCACTTATTCATTTGGGATCACCTTCCGGAAACCAGCTGATGTTGCTATTCTTGGTTATTAAGATGCTGATTGGGTTCACTGTCTTGAAACTAGGTGCTCTATGTATGGTTATTCAATCTTCTTGGGTGTTAATGTTGTTTCATGGAGTGCTTAAAAGCATCCCATTATCTCTCAATCTAGTTATAAATCTACGTATCGAGCCATGGCTAACACTGCAGCTGATATTTTTTGGATTACACATTTACTGCAGGAACTATACGTTCTGCCATTAGTTCGGCCAACACTTCGATGTGACAACCACAGTGCCTTATTCTTGACTCAGAATCCGGTCTCACATAAGTGAGCTAAACAAATTGATTTGTATTATCATTTTATACGAGAGCTTGTTACTTTTGGTAAGCTATACACCAAATTTGTTTCGACCAAGCTTTAGGTGGCATACATCTTTATGAAAAGTCTTCCAAGATAGCAGTATAAATGCTTTCGTGCCATGTTACGATTGGGACCACCACCGTTTTGCTTGAGGGGGGATGTTAGCCTAAAATAATACTTTATGTATATCTTGTATTTATCTTATTCTTCAAGTATCATTATTGTAATTTGTTGTTATATAAATATACACATATCCCACATATTTTGGTGGTAAGATTTACCTCAATCAGACTGGATCCTTGTTTGCCCCATCAATATTCAGAAATTTCTAGACAATTTAAAAAACTTTTTAAAGCTTACAAGGGTATTAATTCATTCCCAAAACACTTCTACTCGTCCTCGAATCAAAGAATCTAGCCTCGTTTGACTCATGATTAAAGAATCCTACAAAGATCAAGCTACTACCAAAAATGTTCATCATCTTTATCATCTATCACCATGTTGGCTAATTCTTCACATAATCACAACCTGAAGTAGTTTTGATTTATTTTATCGTATTATAAAGTAGGTTTGAACCTTTCAAATTCGGTAAACAATGTGTTTGGATTTTTATATTTTTTAATCATTCCATGATGTTCCATTACATTGGTTTAAAAAGTATTTGATTGATTTTAGCGTAATAAGTTGCAATCTTGATTTATATTTTCAATCATTAAAACCAATGTTACGAAATGCATTCAATCTATAGATGAGCTTTAGAACTAGATCGGTTCGGAACCAAAATCAGATTTGCTATACTATAGGAATCAAGAACCTGACTGCGGGTGCAATGTCGGTTCCGGTTTCGGTCCCAATCCCGATCATTATTTTCGGTTATTTTTCAACCAAGAACTAGTTGATATGTTGTAGATGATATGTTGACTTCTCGGGCCTTTAGATAATTCAATATTTAACAAAAATTTTAGTTTATACATTCTAAAATGAAGTAAAAACACTAAATTACATGCTTAAAAAATAAAATAATTTCGATTTCATATGAGTGAGTTACACACATTTTAAGAAGAGTGACAAATTCCAAAAAGAAAAAAGTCTTCCGAGGCGTATAATTGATTCAATACCTAACTAAAATACATGTTTTTATAGTTTAAAATAAAGTATAAACTCCAAATCACATGCTAGAAAAAAAATTAAGTAATTCAAATTCATATGAGTGAGTTGTGCATATCTAAAAAAACAGGATAAGAATTAAAAAAAATGCTAAAATATAAAATACGCAACATTGATATTATATGTCTTGGAGTTTGTATCTGATTCAATATCTAACAAGTATGTGTTTATATACTCTATAATGAAGTACAAACACCAATTACATGTTGGAAAAAAAATCAAGTAATTCTAATTTCATATGAGTAAGTTACACACATTTTAAAAAACAGGTTTAATTCTAGTTTTTTAACCGGGTTTTTTAGAACCGAACCCGTATTAGAACCATAACTGATTTTTTATAAAATTAGAGAACCAATAAGAACCAATAACCAGACCTTATTACTAAATCGGGTCCGATCTCGGTTCAGTTTTGGTTCGATTCTGAAGGTTCTAAAGCTCATCTCACATCTTCAGCTTTTGGTTTTCCTTTTATCTTTAATCTTTTATTTTTATTTCATTCATCCTTTGTTTCCTTCTTTTGTTTCGTTTGGTAGAAAAGTTTGTGCCAACTTTTCCAATTTCTACCTTTTGAGCGATAAGTCAACATCTCTTTTTCATTCTTTCCACATACAAACTTATTTATCGATCTAACAATAAGATAACATTCGTTCATAGACATGTTGTTTTTTAATCCAGGAAAGATTTGTGATCAATAAGTAATTCTTCATTTTTAAGTAAGAGTTGTATCTATAATAATATGTTATTAATCCAACAGTTTGGTCTAATTTTTTAAAATCAAGATGTGCATACCCAGCTAGATATATATAGGCAACGCCGACGAACATTAAAATATTTCTATTTTCTTTAATATAAATATGAGACAGACAAAGAATAAGAGAATCATTTATTGGTGAACTAAAGCAACAACGCCACCAACTTTTTGTAATAAGAATAAACAAAAAAAAGATACTGTTATAATTTGTGCATTTATTTAACAAAAACATTCATCTTTAGAACCCGTTATTTGTTTTCTTGACTAGCATAACTAAAGGTATATACAATTCACAAATGAAGATCGTCAAACAAAATAAGAGAAAGAACGAGAGAATATTATACCGATGATATCTGCTGAGGTTCGACCATTCGTAAACCTGCCGGTATTACCTTGAGGAAAATCGACCCCATATGGCGGGTAATTGACTTTACACTTTGTTTTCAATTTATTGTTGTTGCCACTGTCGACCAAGGAGTCTCCAAAAATGAAGTAGCATGGGACTTGTGGTTTGGAGGACACCACAAATGCTACTACGTGTAATAACACTATAAATGCATGGACGAAGAGTAATCGGTCAAGCTCGAAAGCCATGATAGTTGGAGTTTGAAGATGAATGATAATAGCTCCGAATGCAAAACAAATGCGAGGATTTAATTTCTCTTTAAAGAAATAGAGAAGGCGAGGTGGACAATTGAGTTATTTTGACAACTACTAACGTGGGAGTTTGTTGTCTAAATCAAGTTATTAAAAAGCAAAACGGTTTTCTAAACCATCACATTTATCATGTATTTTAAACTATCTAGATTGTATTTCTTTTAATAATTAATTTTTTTTGAATGACTAATTTATGAAGAATCAAATAATCTCCTACTTTTTCATCCTACTAGATAGGGTTGTAAACGAATCGAACAGAGCGAGACTTGTTCATGTTCATTTGTTTAAGTTAACCAAACAAATGAACGAACACGAACGCTTAAACGAACGAATTTTCTTGTTCATGTTCGTTCGTTTAAGAAATTTCATTGTTCATGTTCGTTCGTTATGGTGATGTTCATGTTGATTTAGGGCTTATTGAGCCCTTTTGTGGCTAGATCTAGTGCTTCTTTGGTCCCTTGAGCGAGTTAGGTTCTGAATCTAGACCCTTGGAGGTCCAGAGTGTCCCTTTGTCCAAGCTTTTTATGAATCCATGGAGGTTTTGGATTGGGGTCTTTGTGCTTGAGGTCAAAACACCATTTATGAGCCATTAGATGTGTTATGAGCGCCAAGACATGAACTTTATGTGATGAATAAGCATGGAAGGACTGGATCTATGAGTTAGTGAAGCAGATCTGATCTCAGAAGGTCGTTTGGGGTTGTGCATGGAATGCACTCGCCGAGTCCATTTCCAGACTCGACGAGTTGGTGCGGGCTGATCAGTGATTTCGAACCAGGGTTTGAGTAACCGAGGCGGGTGAGTGACTCGGTGAGTCGGAAGGGACTTAGAGGAATCAGGTCCCCGTAGAGACTCGGCGAGTCCACGCCAGACTCGGTGAGTTGAGTTGACCATTGGCCGTTGACCAGAGTTGACCAGTGTTGACTTGATGGGGTTAGTCAACCTTAGTTGGGAAAGTGTTAATTAGAGATGTGTTGTGTTATAGGAGGACTATAGCTCGGGAGATCGAGCACTAGTGATTTCAGGGATTTGCGAGTTATCGAGATACGCGAGGTGAGTCTTCTCACTATACTTTACCTTGAGTTGGTAATCAGAGTTAGGTGACAGAGTATTTGTATGATATATGTATGTTACGTGTTGTACTGCATTATTTCTATGTGATTTATGTTGTGCATGTTTATAGAGTTGGAACCGGAAGGTTCACAGAGTTAGAACCAGAGGGTTCACAAAGTAGGGTCCACGGACCCACAAAGTTATAGCCTCGAGTGGCTAATATGTGCTATGTGTGGTATTTTGGGGAACTCACTAAGCTTTGTGCTTACAGTGTTTGGTGTTATTTGTTTTAGGTACTAGTGATGACCGCGGGAAGGCGCCGGCCTGATCAATACACACACGGGATTTTTATGTTATGAGATCTTGGGATTTTTATATGTTATGGATTTGAGTTTCAAACACTGATGTATTTATCAATACTAAATGGATTATGCTTTTATAAAATGCGAAAAATCATTTTGAAATTTACAGTATTACAAGTTGGTATCAGAGCCTTGGTTTGAGGGATTCGACTAAACCTTCGGGCGTATTTGAACTCAAACTGAGGATTTGTGAACTATTTTCAAAAAGAGTAAAAGATTTTTGGAAAACACAGAGCAGAGTCGTGTGTACGATCAGTCCGCGCCCAAACGGTGATTTACCAAGATACCCTCATATTATGTCTTATGATATTGATATGATGTATTCCCATGCTAGAGTAGGCTAGGTACTCCTATTAGGAGTAGAGTGGCCTGATTTGTGATGCCTTAGCCTAGGGAGAGATGAGCTGCTATGAGATGCTTGAGAGTGAGTAGGTAGCAGCGAGGAGCTTATGAGAGATCTGTTAGAGAGTGGATTATGCATAATAGAGTACTTGGAACTTGGGATCTGAAGAGGAGGACTTGGGGTGTATTCTGATACGGTGCAGACAGTAGTATTGGGCCCGTATTACTGAAAGCACTGGGGCGGTGTACAACCCAAGTAAGAATCTTTGGAATGCCAAGGATCAAGGAGGAATGAGTTGTCGAGTGTGAGTATGCTCGAATGGATTCTAATTTATCGTATGTTGTATTTCAGAGGTAGATCGTGGTGAGGACACGTCTTATGCCTGAGAGCAGTGGGGCCAGTGATGAGGAGATCCGCCGGATCATCCATGAGGAGGTGGCTGCGGCCATCAGGGCAGACATACCAGAGATGTTCGGGTCTATCAAGACCACATTGATTGAGACTTTCGACGAGCGTTATGCTGCTCTTTCTGAGGCTGCTGTTGCAACGGCCACCACAGCTATTGCTGCCGCAAGGCCGCAGGGTGGTGATGCGTTGCTGTTCCGAGAGTTCAGCAACACAAAACCGCCGGAGTTTGACGGGACCCAGGACCCGGTGGCGGCTATGAGATGGATTTCAGACATAGAGGGGTGTTTCTTTACTTGCTCATCTCCTGAGCATTTGAGAGTCCGGTTCGCGCTGAACCAGCTTCGCTTGGGAGCGAAGGACTGGTGGAAGTTTGTGACGACGCACTTTACGCCTGCTGAGCTTGCGGCAGTGACCTGGGAGAGGTTCACTGCCATGTTCCGAGATGAGTACGTTCCCCAGGCGGAGAGGGATCATTTGGCCCAGGAGTTTCTGACCCTCAAGCAGGGTACTGAGTCTGTTACGGTGATTACCAGGATGTTCCACGAGAGGGAGATGTTCTGCCCTGAGCACGTGTCTACTGAGCAGGCACGTATGAGCCGATATTTGAGTATCTTGAGGAGAGACATTCGGGAGCTCGTGGCGAACTCCTCGTACCGGACATTTGCCGAGCTTCAGTAAAATGCCCGGAAGAGGGAGATTGAGCTAGAGACTCAGGCTAGGGAGGAGGCGGAGTCTCAGGGGAGGGATCGGCGACCGGCACAGTCCCAGCCGACAACCAAGCGGACCAAGCCCGCTGATCCCAAATCAGGGAGCCAGAAGGACCGTACTTGTGGAAAGTGCGGAAAGGGTTATGATGGAGTTTGTAGAGCTGGATCTTGCTACAAGTGTGGCAAGGAGGGGCATATGGCCAAGGACTGCCCCAAGGGGTTTGCAGTGTGTTTTCACTGCAACCACACCGGACAACAGAAGGCAGAGTGTCCGCAGTTGCGGGGATCAGCTCAGGGAGCACCTTAGGGATCTGCCCCTGCCGCCATCAGAGCTACCGAGAGTCGGCCAGTGAAGGCCGAGATGCCGAGGGCACGAGGGAGAGCCTTTCAGTTGACCGCGGAGGAGGTCCGCGCAGCGGCCGATGTCGTGGCTGGTATGTATTCTTTCTTGTATTTATTTTGATGTTGAGATATTATGCTTATATTATGTTATGCGTAGGTACTTTTCTTGTGAATTCTGTACCTGCCTTGGTGTTATTTGACTCGGGTGTGAGTCGGTCTTTTGTATCTTTGGCTTTTAGTCAGCATATCAGTATTAGTCATGAGGCGTTGAGTCGGCCTCTGAGAGTTTCCATAGCTGACGAGAGAGTGATATATGCCACGGAGGTGATCCGTGGGTGCGTATTCGAGATTTTCGGTGTTGATTTCCCGATTGATTTGGTTCTTATTGCGATGGGTGATGTCTGTGTCATTGTGGGCATGGACTGGTTGAGTAGATTCGGTGCGGTTATCGACTGCGAGCGACAGCTGGTGACCATACGAGACCCCAGTGGGGGAGTTCTTATGATGTACGGTGAGGGTACACGTTCCGGGTCAGTGTTTTGTTCGGCCGCTAGGGCGAGGCAGTGTCTACAGCATGGCTGTAAGGGCTTTGTGGCGTATGTGATGGATACGCGGGTTGATTCAGAGAGGCCGAGGTCAGTTGAGGAGGTTCCGATAGTGCGTGAGTTTCCGGATGTATTTCTAGAGGAGTTGTCGGGTGTGCCTCCCGTGAGGCAGGTGGAGTTCAGTATCGATTTGGTTCTGGGGTCCGCACCTATTGCCAAGGTGCCTTATCGCCTTGCACCTCCAGAGATGCAAGAGTTATCCTCGCAGCTTCAGGAGCTGCTGGGAAAGGGATTTATTCGGCCAAGCAGCTCGCCATGGGGAGCGCCTATCCTTTTTGTCAAGAAGAAGGATGGTTCACACCGGATGTGTATTGATTACCGGGAGTTGAACAAGCTGACGGTCAAGAACCGTTACCCGTTGCCGAGGATCGACGATTTGTTCGATCAGTTGCAGGGAGCATCTTGGTTCTCCAAGATCGATTTGAGGTCTGGATATCGTCAGGTGAGGGTGAGAGATGAGGACATCCAGAAGACAACGTTCAGGACGCGATATGGGCATTACGAGTTTGTGGTGATGCCTTTCGGGCTCACCAATGCCCCGACAGTGTTCATGGATCTCATGAACCGAGTGTGCAGGCCGATGTTGGATCGGTCGGTGATTGTATTCATCGACGACCTTTGGTATATTCGAGGCCTAGAGAGCAGCATGAGGAGCATCTGAGGGAGATCCTCGGAGTTCTGAGATCGGAGAGGCTTTATGCCAAATTCTCCAAGTGTGATTCCTGGTTGCGAGAGGTCTAGTTCCTAGGGCATCTCATTAACCAGAAAGGGATATTGGTCGACCCGGCCAAAGTTGAGGCAGTGATGAGTTGGGAGGTGCCGAGGTCACCCTCCGAGATCAGGAGTTTCTTAGGGTTGGCAGGTTATTATCGGAGATTTATCAGGGATTTCTCTAAGATCGTGTGCCACTCACCAGGTTGACCCGGAAGGGTGTCGCTTTTTCATGGGGCCCCGAGCAGCATGCCTCCTTTGAGACGCTTCGCCAAAGGTTATGCGAAGCCCCGGTGTTATCCCTCCCGGAGGGGATGGAGGACTTTGTGGTATACTGTGATGCGTCTATCTTGGGGTTAGGAGCGGTGCTGAAGCAGAGAGGGCATGTGATAGCATACGCATCGAGGCAGCTGAAGCCTCATGAGACGAGGTATCCCACCCATGATCTAGAGTTTGGGGAAGTGGTGTTCTCCCTCAAAATTTGGCGTCACTATCTGTATGGGGTTCGGTGTACGATATACACGGACCATAAGAGCCTGAAGTATTTGATGGATCAGCCTAACCTAAATATGCGGCAGAGGAGGTGGTTGGATGTGGTCAAGGATTATGATTGTGAGATCCTGTACCATCCGGGAAAGGCTAATGTGGTAGCCGACACCCTGAGTCGCAGGGCGGAGAGCGCCCCATTGCGGGTTGTATGTTTGCGGTTGACCGTGATGGCTCCGGTGTTGGACGCCATTCGTGGAGCACAGGCTGAGGCCGTGAGATCGGAGAACCAGAAGAGAGAGCGTGTTGTTGGATGGGTATCGGAGTTCGTTATTGATGGTCGGGGGCTTATGACATTTCAGGGGCGTATATGGGTACCGTTTGTGGGAGGGACACGTACCATTTTGATGGAAGAGGCTCATCGGTCGAAATTCTCGATCCATCCTGGGGCCACTAATATGTATTTAGATCTGAGGAGAGAGTATTGGTGGCCTTGTATGAAGATGGATGTTGCGTGGTTTGTGGAGAGGTGCTTAACCTGCCGTAGGGTTAAGGCCGAGCACCAGAGACCACATGGTAAGTTGCAGCCGTTGGAGGTTCCCGAATGGAAGTGGGAACATATTACAATGGATTTTATCACCAAATTTCCAAGGACTGCTAGTGGAGTCGATGCAATTTGGGTGATTGTGGACAGGTTGACAAAGAGTGCCCACTTCCTTGCTATAAGTGAGAGTTCTTCCGCATATAAATTAGCAGAGATGTATGTGAGGGAAGTGGTATCTCGGCCTGGAGTGCCGATCTCGATTGTTTCAGATCGGGATGTGTGTTTTACTTCCAGATTCTGGAAAAAGTTTCACGAGGAGTTGGGTACTAGGCTGCATTTTAGTACCGTATATCACCCCCAGACTGACGGACAGAGTGAGCGGACGATTCAGACGCTCGAGGACATGCTCTGGGCATGTGTGTTGGACTTTGGGGGAGTTGGGACACGTATTTGCCCTTGGCAGAGTTTTCCTACAACAACAGCCATCATTCGAGCATTGGTATGCCGCCCTTTGAGCTGTTGTATGGGAGGAGGTGTCGGACCCCCATTTGCTGGGGAGAGGTCGGGCAGCGTGTTATGGGTAGCACATAGATTGTGCTTTAGACGACAGAGTAGATACAGCGGGTCAGGCAGAGATTGTTGACCGCTCAGAGCCGCCAGAAGAGTTATGCAGATAGACGTCGATCCGAGCTCGAGTTCCAGGTCGGTGATTATGTTCTCCTAAAGGTATCTCCTTGGAAATGAGTGATCCGATTCAGGAAGAGGGGCAAGCTAGGGCCCCGGTATATTGGGCCGTTCAGAGTGGTCGTGAGGGTGGGCAGGGTAGCGTAACGTTTGGAGCTACCTACGGAATTGGAGCGGATTCATAATACCTTCCATGTGTCTCAGTTGAGGAAGTGTATAGTCAACGAGTCGGTGGTAGTGCCGTTAGAGGACATTCAGGTGGATGCGAGCCTGAACTACGCAGAGAGACAGTTGCGATTATGGATCGAAAGATCAAGGTTCTGAGGAACAAGGAGGTGACTCTAGTACAGGTTCAGTGGCAACATCAGAAGGGATCCGAGTTGACTTGGGAGCCAGAGCGTGAGATGCGGGAGCAGCATCCGGAGCTATTTCAGGAATGAGACTTCGAGGGCGAAGTCAAATTCAAGTGGGGGAGAATTGTAACATCTGGAATTTCAGGTATTATATTTATTCATTTTATTTTGAGTTTTGTGGAAGAACTCGGTGAGTTGGTGCGAAGACTCGCCGAGTACAGACGCGATTTCTCACCCAGATTAATGACCGGACTCGACGAGTCACATTGGTGGACTCGGAGAGTCTGCGCTGTTTAATGAAACCCTAATTTCTCGGGTTTTGGGCCTATTTAAAGGGACTTATGGCCGTCATTTGTGCTCACCAGTCCCCAGAGTGAAACCCTAGTGAGCTTGAGCGTTTGGAGTGAGATAAGGAGCCATTGTTGACCTTGGAGGTGTTATCTAGTAAGGGAAAGGAAGCAATAGCCAAGGGGAAACAAAAGGAACAACTTCCTAAAGATATGAGGTCCAGAACATCACATTTGAGGTACTATTTTTCGAACCATTCTCTGTTATGGTGATGTTCATGTTGATTTAAGGCTTATTGAGCCCTTTTGTGGCTAGATCTAGTGCTTCTTTGGTCCCTTGAGTGAGTTAGGTTCTGGATCTGGACCCTTGGAGGTCCAAAGTGTCCCTTTGTCCATGCTTTTTATGAATCCATGGAGGTTTTGGATTGGGGTCTTTGTGCTTGAGGTTAAAACACCATTTATGAGCCATTAGATGTGTTATGAGCGCCAAGACATGAACTTTACGTGATGACTAAGCTTGGAAGGATAGGATCTATGAGTTAGTGAAGCAGATCTGACCTCAGAAGGTCGTTTGGGGTTGTGCATGGAATGCACTCGCCGAGTCCATTTCCAAACTCGACGAGTTGGTGCGGGTTGATCAGTGATTTCGAACCAGGGTTTGAGTAACCGAGTCAGGTGAGTGACTCGGTGAGTCGGAAGGGACTCAGAGGAATCGGGTCCCCGTAGACACTCGGCGAGTCCACGCCAAACTCGGCGAGTTGAGTTGACCGTTGACCGTTGGCCAGAGTTGACCAGTGTTGACTTGATGGGGTTAGTCAACCTTAGTTGGGAAAGTGTTAATTAGAGATGTGTTGTGTTATAGGAGGACTATAGCTAGGGAGATCGAGCACTAGTGATTTCAGGGATTTGCGAGTTATCGAGATACGTGAGGTGAGTCTTCTCACTATACTTTACGTTGAGTAGGTAATCAGAGTTAGGTGACAGAGTATTTGTATGATATATGTATGTTACGTGTTTTACTGCATTATTTCTATGTGATTTATGTTGTGCATGTTTATAGAGTTGGAATCGGAAAGTTCACTGAGTTAGAACCAGAGGGTTCACAGAGTAGGGTCCATGGACCCACAGAGTTATAGCCTCGAGTTGCTAATATGTGCTATGTGTGGTATTTTGGGGAACTCACTAAGATTTGTGCTTACAGTGTTTGGTGTTATTTGTTTCAGGTACTAGTGATGACCGCGGGAAGGCGCCGGCCTGATCAGTACACACACGTGATTTTTATGTTATGAGATCAAGGGATTATTATATGTTATGGATTTGAGTTTCAAACACTGATGTATTTATGAATACTAAATGAATTATGCTTTTATAAAATGCGAAAAATCGTTTTGAAATTTACGGTGTTACATCCCGCTAAATAGTTCACGAACAGTTCGTTTAAAGCCCTAGTGTTTGTGATTCATTAAAGGCATTGCATTTAAGGTGCTAGGTTCTCAAAGCTCAAGATCTTCAGGCTACAATTGAAAGGTAATTTCTTAACCCTAGTTTAGTTATGATCTTCGATTTCTTGTATGCTAGAATTAGGGGTTATAAGCTTTGGATGATTTGTATGTATAATTAGAGAAACCTAGATCCAAAGTTTTAGGGTTTGCATGTGTACCATAGGATTAATATAATGCTCAAAACCCATCAATAAACACACTTACTAGGCCCCCGCTCAACATCAGGATCTGCCTGACATTAGGCCTCGCTTGGCGTTGAGCCTTGCTCGGTATATAGATCTGTTTTTCCTAGGCCTCGCCTGCTATACACATTTAATCAATACCATATAATCATGCTACACATAAAGAATTCATACATAATACTATATGTTCCAGTCCTAAGGTCTCACTAATTATGAGCCCCGCTCCTACTCTGCTAATGATGAGATATGGAAGCCTGTCCTTACTCAGCTAATGATAAGATACGGTACCCCGCCCACACTCACCTCCCTAACCAGACACAAACAAGTATCACATAGACAACAAGTATAATCAAACATGTACATATCCATCGGGTACCACCCATCATCGAACAGTAATCCGGAAACACATATAAACATTCATCGGCCATCACCCGACATCAGACCGTAACCCGGAAAGCATACAAACATTCCTTTGGCACTGCTCGCCATCAGACCGTAATCTAGAAAGTATACAAAAATTCCTTGGGAAACGCCGGACATCGGACTGTAATTCAGAAAACATATAAACATACATCGGGCACCGCCCCACATCAGAACTTAGCCCGGAATATATACAGTCATAAATATAGGCCGGTATTAGTGCCTTCGACCTGTTCAAACAAGAGGAAAACTCACCTCAAACGCTGAATCTCACTACAAGAAATCCCTAGCTGTAGTCCTGCCGACTCCCCGAGCTATCCATGCCAAAAATCACCCAATTAAAAATTAGGTTCCACACAGTAATCCATAATCCTTACTTGTGGTGAAAGGACCGTTTCACCCCTAGTCCAACAAGAATCCCAATCGAGGCCCAAGCCCAAAACCATAAAATCGATAAAAGCCTATCAATGACCCAATTTTCCAAATTGAGCCCAACCCCTACATGGAACAACCTTTTTGAACCCATTCCATACTTCATAACCCTCCAAGGGTCAACCTTGGTCAAAGTCAAGTCAAGGTCAAAGTCAACATCCAAGTCAAAGTCAAAGTTAACGCTCCGAGTTGACTCAACTCGTCAAGTTATTCCTTCAACTCATCTTGTTTCCATAAACCACAACATCATGATATCTTGCATCAACTCGTCGAGTTTCCCCAAACTCGTCGTGTTCTTCCATTTCAATAGAATCGGGACACTTCAAATGAACTCGTCGAGTTCCTCTGATGAACTCGTCGAGTTCTTTAGTTTGTTAACCCCTTATTAAAGCATTAAGCCTTTATTCTTCAGATCTAAATCCAATACTCTAGATCTAGACTGGAAATTCCTTTTAGAAGGGTAAGGTTTCTAACTTTACCCATTAATCCCTTTCTAAAGCGAATAAGCTCAAACCTAACCCAAAAGGGGCCAAAGTCTTAATCCAAAACCACCAAAACTACAAGGTAGACCATGAGGTCATAGATCTGGACCATAAGAACCAATATATAATGTAAAGTCCTAAGCTTTGTCCACATGCATGGCTATTTGGGGCTTGAAAGGCCAAAATAAGAGCTTAGAGGTTGCATGGGGCTACTAGGGCCACAATGTTGGCACCTTTATGCCATGAAAGCCCTTCCAGAATCTAGATCTGAAAGGGTTGCCCAAATAGGACGCCTAAATCTCAACAACCATTATACTTGGACCAAAACATGAAATAAAGCATCCTAAGACTAGATTTGAGCATGCCATGGACAAGATTGAAACTTTATACCTCAAGTAAATCAGAAACGAAGCCCAACTTCTGGATCTACAATCCTCCTACATATTCTTACTCCTCCTTCAAGCTCCTTCTTCTTCAATTTCACCAAGAATGCACTAGATTAGATCATAATCACCAAAAATGTCATAGGGTTTCGAGATTTAGGGTTAGGGACTTGGAGGCTAGAAATGAGACCAAACCCTAGAACTTAAGTTGTTTATATAGGGTGCAAGATACCAGATTTAGGGTTTCCCAAACCCTATCCAAATCGTCGAGTTGGTCCTCCCCATCTCCTCGAGTTGGTTTTTAAATTTCCGCATGCCCATTTATTCCAACACGTCGAGTTCTCAACCTTGAACTTGATGAGTTGGCCTCTTAATTAAAGATTTTCTTTCCTTAATTAGCCTTCTGGGGTCTGGGTGTTACACCATACCAATGGAAGCAAAGGATCCGTACTCAATTCAAGGAGAGTTGCGACGAAACAAGGAAGCTTGTGACTTTGTGATCCCTTGATGTATATATTTTGATATGCATTCCGATGGTTTGTCTGGTCTATTTTCAGTATGGTGAAATTGCGAGGCAGATATGTTGGCCGTTCTCGTGCTGGGGAGGTCTCGGGCCTAGGATCTGGAGTCGGGCAGCTAGATGACCAGACAAGAGAGTTCATCTCGTCTGAGATTACGTGTAGTATCCATCAGTAGACTCATGTGATCTTTGGCACGGTTAAGGAGGGTATCCTGGA
The DNA here is from genome assembly GCF_002870075.4 of Lactuca sativa. Classification (NCBI taxonomy): domain Eukaryota; kingdom Viridiplantae; phylum Streptophyta; class Magnoliopsida; order Asterales; family Asteraceae; genus Lactuca; species Lactuca sativa. Next base: position 74,308,999 of record NC_056626.2, on the reverse strand, counting down.
GATTCTAGATGAGCAGTTGAGCACCTTTCACATAGAGATTGTGGATTTGGTTGGGGCGCGTTCTTTGACCTTCAAGGAGTTCCCGGCATGTGGAACTCTGCATTATCATGGGACGGGTGTAACGCCTGTGTTTCCGGGCTTGCCATTTTTAGCAATGTAATAGTCTAGGTTAACCTTTGTAACCCGTTTTGAAATAATAAGATTGTATTATTTGAGTATTATGTGTTTTGTGCTTAATTGCTTAATTATGTGGTTTGATTAATTAAGAATAAAAATAAGCGTCGAAATTTAAGTGTAAAATAAACTTGATATCTTTGGTTAATGTTGTAGTAGTTGAAACAAGGTTTCCGAATATATATAGAACGCCCAAATCTGACTTGTATGAGGAAGTTATGATTTATTGAAGTTTCGACTTAGCGGTGTGCAGCCCGAAATACTTGATTTGAGATCGAGCGGTTTTTAGCCGAGGCAATCTAAACGAGGATCGAAGGTCTCGTTGTTGGTATCAAAGCGATAAAAAGTTAGGCGAGAACGGACGTCAAACGAAGAAGTTATGAATTTATAACGATGTTTTTCTGTCGTGACCTATTAAAAATAAATAATAAAAATAAAGTCGAAATTAGCCGACGGAGTCTAAATGAACGTTGTAGAGCGTAGTCTCACCTTCACGTGGATATAAAGAACGTCGAAAACGGAGTTCGTATGAAAAAGATATGAATTTCCGAAGTTTATTAAATATTTTATATTTAAATTAAATCTTTAAATCCAGCATTATCCGAAGAAGAGTCAGCAATCCGATCCGAAGTACGCCCCGTGTACACCGAAGGTGTCGACACTCGCAGCAAGTGGCTCGGATGACGCATGCAGTGACGATTTCGGAAGCAGTACGCCCCGCGTACTCCGAGGCTCCAGCCTCCTATAAATAGGATCCGAGGGCAGCCGATTCTTTTGTTCATTTTCTCTCTTCTCTCTCCCGTTTTGCATCGTTTTGCGTGCCAGAAATACCCCGAAGCCCCGGTATTATACTCGAGCCCCGAGGCAAGTCCCGAGATCCCGAAGATCCCGAGAAGTGCGGTTCCTGAGCCGAAGCTCTGCCCGCGAGAAGTTCGATTTTTGTGAAGATCTTTCAGATCTGCTGAGGATTACTACTTCTGCAAGTCATAGTGTTGTCCGATCATCTTCTGATCAGGTGAGTGTGTAGTTACCTTCTTCCATCACATTATTATAAAGTATTTTATATAAAATACGTGCTATGTGTATATATTTTGTTGTTATATGTATGAATGTATATTCACTCTCTTCTATCTCATAGATATGATTTATTCTCTATGAGATATGTGTTATGTGTGTGTGTGCCTCATCTGTTATGTGGATTATGTGTTGATTAAAGCATGCTATACAGGTTTTTAAACTATGTATAAAAATGTATATTTTTATCTACTAATATGTTGGGTAGAACATGGGTAGATAGTTGGTGTGTAATAAACAGATGAGAGGCCTCGTTGTTGTTTAATTTAGTCATCTAGCGGAGTTTAGATGACGACCACGGGCTATTCTAGACAGTCTTGTGGAAACATTAGCAGGTTCGCCACCTATAGGTGTTAATGAACTTGGGTGTTCATTCGTTGTACTCCATCCCCCTCATGGTTGCCTCATTTGACTTATATTGCTGAGGAACCCCCGAAGCATGTGTTGTCGCCCTGATGAAATATTCTTAGACTAGGTCCCTTGTGTTAGTTATTTTAGGGACATAAAGTGAGAATAACGGGAATGGGTAATTGGGTTATTGTTGGTTGGTGGAAATTAAATATGATTATTTATTGTGGGTTGAAAACCCTATATGCTCACCAGGCTCCCAAGCCTGACCCACTCAGTTTTATTTGTATTACAGGAAGTGGCGCGAGGGCATGAGATGGATGAACCATCAAGTTGTTTTGTTTACAAGTCTGTATATGTTTATATTTGTTGAATGACTTGTAATGTTATCGTTTATGCTTATTGGTCTGTATCGGAACATGACATCCCGAGTTTTGATTATAATGAAAATACATTTCTTTTATGAAATGCTTTGGTAAACATTGTTTTATAATGTTTTGTTTTTGGGAACAAATTCCGCAACTCTTTCAAATCAAAAGGATTTACTCTGAAATTATTTTAAAAGCATAAATGAAATCGGTCTTTTCTGGACGAGATTTTGGGGATGTCACAGTTGGTATCAGAGCATTAGTTTAAGCGAACTAGGAATTTGTAGTATTTCTAGACTTAAACTTAGAATGCTAAGTGAAGTTTTGAGATGTGTTTCTGTTATGTTTTAGACACGAGCACTGGTTTATTTTAGGAAAGTTGCCTAAAATGCTTTATGTGGTAAATGTTATATGTTGCCATATATGATATTATTTGTTCGGATCTATGGTCTGTTGCCGGCCGGATCTAGAAACCTTATGTGTGCAGGATTCTAAGCGTACGTGTACGATATTAGAACTAGCATGTAAACGTTTCGGAGTGATAAGAAAGATTTGAGTATCTATCATGATTGAGGATCTAATTTCACCTTATTCGGTGTGTAGATCAAAATGGTGAGAACAAGAAGTGGAGTTGGGAATGTTGATGAAAACAGGAATCAACCACCAGTGATTGAACAAGTACCTGTCGTAGCAGCAGCACCTGAGCCAATAACCATGGCTGGTGTGCAAATGATGATTCAGACGATGTTGGATTGTCAGATGGATGAAACTAGACGGTTTCTTTAACAGAATTGTGAAGAACTGTCAATTCGTGTGGAGGAGCCTGAATTAAATGAAGGGCACTCGGAAGGGGGAAACTTCAGTGGGTCTATTGGTCAAGCCAACTCACCGATAGTTAGGCAAGATAACCATGATGGAAGGAATGATGGAATGGGATGAAAGTACAAAGACTTTCTAACTTGCAAACCATCGACCTTCAATGGAAAGGAGGATCCGATTGGGGTTATGGATTGGATCTCCGAAATGGAGTTAGCCTTTATGACTTGTGGCTGCTTAGGTAAGTTGCAGACTATCTATGCCGTGCGTCAATTCCGAGGTGGAGCCGTTCGTTGGTGGAACACTCTATGGAAGACATTGAGCCCTAATGAGCCACTGCAATTGTCATGGGCAGAGTTCTTGGTGCAGTTCAAGCGCAGATTCTGCTTGGCTCAAAATTTGTTGGAGTTGGAGAACAAGTTCCTGACATTGACAAAAGGCAGCATGTCAGTTGATGAATACACCAATAACTTCACCGATAAGATGGAGTTTGCTTTGCGCATCGTTCCAGATGAGCTGACAAAGGTGGACCGGTATGCGAAGGGACTCCCATGGGAGTACGAGGTGCCAGTACGTCAGGCACTTACTCTAGAGGCAGCTATCTGGGCTGCCAAGTCTGTTGAGAACATGATTAAGGGAAGAACCACCGACAAGGTTGAGGTTGGTGAGAAAAGAAAGTTTGAGGGAACATCTGGTTCCGGTAAGAAGGGAAAACTTTCGAAATCTTATTCGAAAAAGTTTGGAGGAAAAGGAGGCGAAGCGAAGTGGTGTGATAAGTGTAAGAAAAAGCACTTTGGGAAATGTAGCGAGGATGTGACCTACTACAAGTGTGGAAAGGTTGGACTTTTTGCCAATGAATGTCCGAACAAAAAAGGATGTGTTTTGGTTGTAATGAAGAGGGGCATATTTTGAAAGACTGTCCGAAGAAGAAGGAGGCAACTAGGCCCAACATTCCACCAAAGCCGAAGGCGAGAGCCTTCCAGATGACACTTGAGGCTGCTAAAGATGAAGCTGATGTCGCTTCAGGTACCTTTCTCGTAAATGAATTACCTGCTCAAATTTTGTTTGATTCTGGAGCCAACTACTCTTTTATTTCGCATGAGTTTGGTAGGAAGCTAGCTTTGCCTGTTGATAGACTAGATGACGCTTTATTAGTCGAAGTAGCTAGTGGCAAGTTTGTACCTGTTAGCCATCATGTGAAAAACATCTTAATCGACCTTAATGGGAATAAGTTTCACGAGGAATTATTGCCTATCGAGCTTAATGGTTTCGACATCGTTTTGGGAATGGATTGGCTTAGCGCCAATGATGCCGAAATTTTATGCAAGAAGAAGATAGTTAAAGTAAACCGGCCTGGGAAAGATTCATTTATGGTGTATGGGGACAAACGGCGAGTGAATTCTGGAATCATTTCCCTAATGAAAGCCAGAAAGTGTTTGACCAAGGGATGTACATCATATTTAGCATTCGTGATTGATGCTAAGAAGGAAAAGAAGGTGATGCAGAGCATTCCAGTGGTGTGTGATTATCCGAAAGTATTTCCCGAAGATCTTCCTGGATTACCACCTGATAGACAAGTAGAATTCAGAATTGACTTGTTACCAGGAACCACGCCAATAGCAAAAGCACCCTACCGATTAGCACTAACGGAGATGAAGGAGCTAATGATGCAACTTCAGGAGTTATTGGACAAGGGTTTCATTAGACCTAGTTCATCACCCTGGGGAGCTCCGGTGTTATTTGTGAAGAAGAAAGATGGAAGTATGAGAATGTGCATCGATTACAGAGAGCTGAACAAGGCAACAGTAAAGAATAGATATCCGTTGCCGAGGATTGATGACCTATTTGATCAATTGCAAGGTTCGAGCTATTTCTCGAAGATCGATCTAAGATCAGGATATCATCAGCTGAAAGTAAGAGAGCAAGATATCGAGAAGACTGCATTCAGAACTAGATATGGACACTACGAGTTCTTGGTTATGTCGTTTGGATTAACCAATGCTCCGGCAGCATTCATGGATTTGATGAATAGGGTTTGTAACCCTTTCCTTGATAAATCTGTGATACTGTTCATAGACGACATTCTGATTTACTCGAAAAGCCAGGAGGAACATGGCAGACACTTGCGAGAAGTGTTAGAAGTTTTGAAGAAGGAGAAGCTGTATGCGAAGTTCTCCAAATGTGATTTTTGGATTCGTGAAGTCCAATTCTTGGGTCACGTGGTCAACCAAGAAGGGATAATGGTTGATCCAGCGAAGATCGAAGCTGTGATGAAGTGGGAACAACCGAAAAGTCCCACGGAGATTCGAAGCTTTTTAGGATTAGCCGGATATTACCGAAGGTTTATCCAAGGCTTTTCTTCGATTTCTACTCCATTGACAGCTTTGACCCACAAAGGAGCTACTTATGCTTGGAGTGATAAGCATAAAGAAGCATTCGAGAAGCTGAAGAAGAAGCTATGCGAGGCACCGATACTTTCTCTACCCGATGGAGTTGAAGACTTCGCTGTCTATAGCGATGCGTCTGGGGTTGGATTGGGTTGTGTTTTGACCCAAAGAGAAAAGGTGATAGCATATACGTCTCGACAGCTGAAAGAGCATGAAAAGAATTACCCGACTCATGATTTGGAGTTGGCAGCGGTAGTTTTCGCTCTGAAAATATGGAGGCATTACCTCTATGGCACAAAGTGCAAACTTTTTACTGATCATAAGAGTCTCCAATATCTCTTTAATCAGAAGGAATTGAATATGAGGCAACGACGCTGGCTAGAATTACTTAAAGACTACGACTGTGAGATACTTTACCACCCCGGTAAAGCTAATGTTGTTGTTGATGCTCTCAGTCGGAAGGTCAATCTTGAAAGGAAACGGCCAAGAGCGTTGAGAATTGAAGTTGTCTCGACCATTGTGGAAAGTATAAAGAAAGATCAAGAGGAAGCTTTTGAGAAAAATGACCGAAAGGAGGAACATTTGGGTAAAACGTTGGTGTTTGATACTAACGGTCATGGACTGAAGGTATTCCAAGATCGTATTTGGGTACCTAAGTCAGGAGGAATTAGGGATCTTCTGATGGAAGAAGCTCACAAGACCATGTACTCGATTCATCCCGGTAGCACTAAAATGTATAGGGACCTGAAACCCTACTACTGGTGGCCGAAGATGAAGCTTGATGTTGCAAAGTATGTGGCTGAGTGTGTGACTTGTGCGAGAGTCAAGACACAACATCAGAAACCTTATGGGAGTTTAGAACCATTTTTTGTGCCTATGGGTAAGTGGGAAGACATTGCTATGGACTTTGTCACTAAACTGCCCAGAACAAAGAATGGTCATGACATGATTTGGGTGGTCGTTGATCGATTCACTAAGAGTGCGCATTTCATAGCAGCCAAGGAGAAATGGTCTATGGAGAAGCTTGCAAATTATTACGTGAGGGAAATTGTGAGGCTTCACGGTGTTCCGTTAACAATTGTATCGGATCGTGATAGCCGTTTCACCTCAAGGTTTTAGAAAAGTCTACAAGGGGAAATGGGTACCAAGTTATGTTTAAGTACAGCTTACCATCCGCAGACTGATGGTCAGAGTGAATGAACGATACAAACACTTGAAGATATGCTGAGAGCATGTACCTTGGAATTCCTAGGTAATTGGGATGAACATTTACCTTTGGTAGAATTTTCCTATAATAATAGTTTCCACTCGAGCATAAAGATGGCACCTTATCAAGCTTTGTACGGACTTAAGTGTCGTACGCCGTCTTGTTGGCTTGAGGCTGGGGAGAAGCAGTTTATGGGTCCCGAGATGGTCCATCAAACCGCTGAAAAGTTGAAAATAATTAGGGAAAGAATGTTAGCAGCTCAAGATCGTCAAAAGAGCTATGCTGACAAAAAGCGAAGACCGATGACTTTTGAGACTGGAGATTCGGTTTTGCTAAAAGTCTCGCCGTGGAAGGGACTTATAAGATTTGGAAAAAGGGGAAAGTTGAGTCCAAGGTTTATTGGACCGTTTAAAGTTCTTCAGAGAGTTGGGAACCAAGCTTACAAGCTCGAATTACCCGAAGAACTGAATAGAATTCACAACACTTTTCATGTGTGTTATTTGAGGAAGTTCACGGGAGAAGTTCCCGACATAATTCCAATTTCTGAATTGAGAATTGATGAGAACAAAAGGTTGATTGAAGAACCAGAGGCAATTGTTGACCGAAAGACTAAGAATTTGCGACGCAAAATGGTTGGGTTAGTGCTTGTCCGATGGAAACACACGAATGGGCCGAATCTCACCTGGGAGATGGAGAGTGACATGTTGAGTCGCTATCCGCATTTGTTTGTTGATGTGTGATTCTGGGGACGGAATCATTCTAAGATGGAGAGAATTGTAACGCCTGTGTTTCCGGGCTTGCCATTTTTAGCAATGTAATAGTCTAGGTTAACCTTTGTAACCCGTTTTGAAATAATAAGATTGTATTATTTGAGTATTATGTGTTTTGTGCTTAATTGCTTAATTATGTGGTTTGATTAATTAAGAATAAAAATAAGCGTCGAAATTTAAGTGTAAAATAAACTTGATATCTTTGGTTAATGTTGTAGTAGTTGAAACGAGGTTTCCGAATATATATAGAGTGCCCAAATCTTACTTCGTATGAGGAAGTTATGATTTATTGAAGTTTCGACTTAGCGGTGTGCAGCCCGAAATACTCGATTTGAGATCGAGCGGTTTTTAGCCGAAGCAATCTAAACGAGGATCGAAGGTCTCGTTGTTGGTATCAAAGCGATAAAAAGTTAGGCGAGAACGGACGTCAAACGAAGAAGTTATGAATTTATAACGAAGTTTTTCTGTCGCGGCCTATTAAAAATAAATAATAAAAATAAATTTGAAATTAGCCGACGGAGTCTAAACGAAAGTTGTAGAGCGTAGTCTCACCTTCGCGTGGATATAAATAACGTCGAAAACGGAGTTCGTATGAAGAAGATATGAATTTCCGAAGTTTATTAAATATTTTATATTTAAATTAAATCTTTAATTCCGGCATTATCCGAAGAAGAGTCAGCAATCTGATCCGAAGTACGCTCCGCGTACACCGAAGGTGTCGACACTCGCAGCAAGTGGCTCGGATGACGCATGCAGTGACGATTTCGGAAGCAGTACGCCCCGCGTACTGTAGTACGCCCCGCGTACTCCGAGGCTCCAGCCTCCTATAAATAGGATCCGAGGGCAGCCGATTCTTTTGTTCATTTTCTCTCGTCTCTCTCCCGTTTTGCATCGTTTTGGGTGCCAGAAATACCCCGAAGCCCCGATATTATACTCGAGCCCCGAGGCAAGTCCCGAGATCCCAAAGATCCCGAGAAGTGCGGTTCCCGAGCCGAAGCTCTGCCCGCGAGAAGTTCGATTTTTGTGAAGATCTTTCAGATCTGCTGAGGATTACTACTTCTGCAAGTCGTAGTGATGTCCGATCATCTTCTGATCAGGTGAGTGTGTAGTTACCTTCTTCCATCACATTATTATAAGGTATTTTATATAAAATACGTGCTATGTGTATATATTTTGTTGTTATATGTGTGAATGTATATTCACTCTCTTCTATCTCATAGATATGATTTATTCTCTATGAGATATGTGTTATGTGTGTGTGCCTCATCTGTTATGTGGATTATGTGTTGATGAAAGCATGCTATACAGGTTTTTAAACTATGTATAAAAATGTATATTTTTATCTACTAATATGTTGGGTAGAACATGGGTAGATAGTTGGTGTGTAATAAACAGATGAGAGGCTTCGTTGTTGTTTGATTTAGTCATCTAGCGGAGTTTAGATGACGACCACGGGCTATTCTAGACAGTCTTGTGGAAACATTAGCAGGTTCGCCACCTGTAGGTGTTAATGAACTTGGGTGTTCATTCGCTGTACTCCATCCCCCTCATGGTTGCCTTATTTGACTTATATTGCTGAGGAACCCCCGAAGCATGTGTTGTCGCTCCGATGAAATATTCTTAGACTAGGTCCCTTGTGTTAGTTATTTTAGGGACATAAAGTGAGAATAACGGGAATGGGTAATTGGGTTATTGTTGGTTGGTGGAAATTAAATATGATTATTTATTGTGGGTTGAAAACCCTATATGCTCACCAGGCTTCCAAGCCTGACCCACTCAGTTTTATTTGTATTACAGGAAGTGGCGCGAGGGCATGAGATGGATGAACCATCAAGTTGTTTTGTTTACAAGTCTGTATATGTTTATATTTGTTGAATGACTTGTAATGTTATCGTTTATGCTTATTAGTCTGTATCGGAACATGACATCCCGAGTTTTGATTATAATGAAAATACATTTCTTTTATGAAATGATTTGGTAAACATTGTTTTATAATGTTTTGTTTTTGGGAACAAATTCCGCAACTCTTTCAAATCAAAAGGATTTACTCTGAAATTATTTTAAAAACATAAATGAAATCGGTCTTTTCTGGCCGAGATTTTGGGGATGTCACAACGGGGCCCGTTATGTGTTATATGTTTGGTATGTGGTATCTTGGGGAACTCGTCAAGCTTTGTGCTTACGGTTTTCAATTTATGTTTCAGCTATTTCCATTTCCAAAGGGAAAGGCTTGGAATGATTGCAGAGCACACACCACCTCGTTCCGCTTTTGTGTTTTACTCTGGTTGTTATGATGTTTGACACATTATTTTGTTGGGTTGTACTATTGATGTTTTTGAAATACTAGTTTTACTAAACTAAAAATTAAATTTTCGGATCCTATATTTGGGATGTTACACGAGGTATGATATCTCGACAAAAATGTGCTAGAAACCACATGATGGGAGAAAAATCCAAGTTTCACTAACTAGGCGAGAAGGTGACGGGTCACACTCTCTAGCTCAAAAATCGACATTAAAGAAAAAGATTGCAAAAATGGAGACTAAAAGTTACCTAAGAAGGTGTATTAGATTCCCAAACATAAAAATAATATCATAAGTCTTGGAAAACAAACCGAGTCGATAGCGAGTCGACATGGATGGTGACATTCTGCAGGTGTTTGACAACAATAACATATTTTTTTAAAAACTAATTAGGTCTTCTAACAGGCTCTATAAGACATTTTAAGGACGAAATAACCAATGCAATTCTTTTAAACCTCTGACGATCCCAGTTAGATATGGCATGTAAGATTTCGGAAGGTCAATTTTTATGGCTTCAAAGATTTTGGTTGTTTCGCGCATGTAAAAACTTTAGGTTCAAATCTAAAGAAGTTAGTTGATTGAAATGAGCAAACGGCTTATCTTAGGAAAAAAGAAAGTGACAAAGGAAACCGTTTTTTTTTTCGATCCATGCAAAAGGAATATGCGGATAGTTTGTATCCTGACATTTTGTCCCATGAATCCAAAAATGAAACTTGAAAAGAATGAAGACAAGGTATTTGTTATTTGGATGGATATTGAGTTAGTTGGGGATGTCATTTTGTTTAAAAACATAAGTGGAATTATTTATTATCTCGGGGAAAACATTATTATGTGGAAACTACAAAGGACAATGACAATTGTTTTAAAAACTGGTTTGAACCGACCGCTCGAATCAGTTGGACCAGAAACCGGAGAAAGAAGCGATACAATTAGCACCAATTTTATGTTTATATCCGAACCGGAATGAACCGACTGGTTTTTACAAAAATCCGGTCGAACCAGTTAAATTACACCGGTTGAACTAATTAAATTAAATAAAAACACATGAAAAAGAATCATTTTCATAATAAAATTTGGTTTGGTTTCATATCTATTTGGATTTTTTTTAAATAAAAACACATGATAAATAATATAATGATTTTTATGTTGGATTAGTTGTCTCATAGTAGTTGAGTGTGGGCAAAGCCCGTATCTCATAGTAGTTGAGTGTTGTCGGGGCCGGTATCTCATAGCAGCTGAGTGTGGGCAGGGCTCGTATCTCATAGTAGCTGAGTGTGGGCAGGACCATGCTAATTTAGCTTTTTGCCGCTGTGATCATGCTATTTGAAAGCGTTGTTTGACATATCACTTGCCAACGGCCATGACCATTCGATGTTTTGTTATGGTGATTTTTGCAACTTTTGCTTGTCTTGCACTATCACTAGTACATAAGAGGTTTAATAAAGCTGTTTTTTATTTCTTGATGTGGTTATTCAACCGCTTCAAAAGATATAGCATTATAAAATATTGTTGTTTTTTGAGGCGGTTCTACAACCGCCTTAGAAAATGTCCTAAACCGCCTCATAAAAATAGCTTCATCAAATAGACTTATTTTTTGATGCTGTCCAAAACCGCCTTATAAAATATAGCTTCATAAAATAGACTTATTTTTTGATGTTGTTATTGAATAGCCTTAGAAATTAAACTGCCTTTTAAAACACAATACGAATGGCAACATAAAATATCATCAATCATTTGTTGATGCTATTAGTCAACAGCATTAGAAAATGTAGAACCGCCTTATGTAGATAAGAAAGACGCCAATCTCACTTGTTATTTCCTTTTCTTATGATTGCTACTTTCGCCTTGTATTCTTACCTCAAGATGCTTCTGTAAATCTATCTCACATGATGAACTCACATTACAAATAAGACATATCCACTCCATTTTCTTCTTTAAAACCTCACTTGAACCTGCAATAACTAGTAATGACGGTGGTGGTGGTTTCTTATCCTTTGGCTTGATGTTTCTTTCTTGCAAGATGTTCCAGTAAACCACGTTCAGATATGCACTAATTTTCCCGATCGAACACCTCCTCTCTTCATTGCCAACATCTCTCTTCCCATCATCATTTCTTTCTTTACTTGTGCTCCCTAAATGTAAATATGCTCCACATCCTCTAATATAATCTTCATGTTGAATCACTTTTCTTATATCTATCGATCCTCCTTGAAAAGTCATAGAAATCCCGATTTAAATAACAGAAAAACAACACAAACCATGATTATTTCAACTATACTTGATGAAATCAAAAAAATCACCAAATTGAATAATGCTCTTTAATTGAATAGTTAATGTGATCAATATTGCGTACCTTCCATAGCCTTTTTTTAGGGAAAATACTATAGTTGGAAGAATTTGATGCAGAAGGTGTAGGACATACTTGATTGCGTTCATTTTGAGACTGAATCCTGGCACCCTGAAATCTACTGCTACAAGGATGGAGATATTTAGGGTTTTGCACTAGGGAGAAGTTTAGTTGAAGTAAAAGAGATGACGATGAATTCTTAGAAGTAAATTCTCATTTATGAAGAAGAAGCAGAGGATTTAGTGGTTTCATCAGATGCGAAATGGAGATAACCAGTAACGTTTAGGAATATAAATGGTTGATGAAGCCATAGATTTATGAGGGGTCAGTTGGATTTCAATCAAAAAAAATTCCAGTGGGAGGGAAACCTAGGTCGGAGGGAGATTAGAATTTTTTTGAAGGCGAGAGGAACTTAGGTTTGGGGGGAGATTAGAATTTTTCGACCGCCATTGGGGGGAAATCCGCTGAAAATATTAGAAAGCTAAAACGAAAATTTAAAGGGAAAGAGATGATTTGGGGCGGTTTTAGATTTTATTGATGCGATTTGTGTGGAATTTGGTGGTGGCTATGGAGGGTTTTTAGAAAGCTAAAACGAAAATTTTAGAGGGAAAGAGATAAAGATTTAATGATGCTATTATATTAAAAAGAGCATCAAAAAATCCTTATTTAATAATGCTTTTACATGAAGTAGCACTAAAAAATCATAGCGTTTTCATATATGTGTTTTTCAAAATATAGCATCAAAAGATAAAGATTTAATGATGCTCTTTTATAAAAAAAAGCATCAAAAAATCCTTATTTAATGATGCTTTTACATGAAGTAGCACTAAAAAATCTTTTTTTGATGCTATTTGTTGTTAACCGCCTTAACAAAAGCTTTTGATAATTTATCTGATGTTTTTTTAAAGCGGTTCGTGTATTATTTAATGTGTATTATTTAATGCTCTATACATTTAATGTGACGGTTTTTACCATAAACCGCCTCAAAAATAAAGAATGGTTTGCATTATTAAATCACTTGTGTAGTAGTGTATTTTCTTTTTAAGAAATGACAATTAATTTTCCAGTTCTTTTGTAAAATGTTAGCAGTACTAAAAGTGTTACCATTATGCATGCGTGAAGATCCCAAACCCTTTTCACCTCAGTTCCAACTTTTTAGATTCCATATCTAGCATTAATTTGGAGAAATCAAGAAAATTGAGTGCTCCATTAGTTCACTAGATTTTGTGTATGGATTTTCTAAATCTAATTATCTAAATGAACACCAGATACAATAGAATGTTACTATCGTCATGATTATTGCTATATATTTATACGTCATGCATAAAATAAAAATAAAAATTCTAAACAGATTGGTATCGTTGAATCCCCTTTAATCATCAGCCACTTGAGACAAATGAGCAATATCATAAGGAGACGCATCCAAAGCAGAGAGCGCAGTGTATGATCTTGTTGCAAGTACTGTGTTCGCAACTTCCGTGGGATGAAAACCATCATAGTAAACAGATAGCCCCCTATTCGGGCAAGGGTCTGTGTCTGGAATACATTGTCCATCTGGCCTTACTTTACAACAAGGAATATTTGGAAACTGTACACCTAAATATTCACAACAATTTAAATAACAAAATCACATGATATATGTTGAAATCAGCATGAAACACCATAAATTATAAAATATTATGCTCATCCTTTACCTCCTTGTGGTGCTAAAATGCTTGTAACGTTGATGAAAGTGAATCTTGAATCAGGAAAATCATTGTTGAGCTTATCAACAGCAGGTTTGAGTCTACCATTAAATATGTTAACTGAGTCATTGATCAAATCAACACACGAAGAACTTCCGGGGGTTCCAAACCTTGCTATTACTTCTAATGCACACCCTATCTGACCCAAACCGAATACTGCAACTTTCCTCGCTCCCATATTGTACAGAGTCTGTATAAGAATCATATACAAATTTAGAGTTTTTGAAAGCTTAAGGGTCGATCACAAAATCAAAACGAAAATAAGAATCATATATACTTACAGTTAGGTGTTGAGAGTATTGTCGTACAAGGATTGCTGCATATTCATCGCTGCTATATTTGTGGCATTCAGGATATAGCTCAGGTATCAAGAAGTTGTTGATGTAATCATTGCTTCCAATATTTGATAAGTAAATACATCTTTTCAAGTGTCCATCGGTAAGTGTCTTGTTGTTCTGTAAATTCGTAATGCGTGTAATTATTGCTTTGTGATTACGTATCTGTGTAGCCAAACTGAGACGATCACCCTGCGGTGTAGTTAAAGTGTTAAACACATGCAATCAAACAAATAAATAATGTAATTTTAGGCATCACAAAAAAAGGGAAAATGACTTAAAAGCCCAATTAAGTTTTCAAACCGTTCAAAAAACTCCAATTATGTTTTGTCTGTTCAATAAAACCCAACAAACTTAACATTAAAAAGTCCAACTAAGTTACACTTTCCTAAAAGTCAAATAAGAGAAACATATGACGTGACTTATTACCGTATCGGAAAAATGACTTATTAGACCAATGAAGTTTCCAAAACGTTTAAAAAACTCCAATCATGTTTTGACTGTTCAAAAAATAACCCAACGAACTTAAGCAAAACAAAATTGGGATTTTCTGAACGGTTTGGAACTTTGTTGAACTTTTTAAACAAAATGTTAAGTTCGTTGGGTTTTTTAAACAAACAAAACTTAATTGGGGTTTTTTGAATAGTTTGAAAACCTCGTTGGGTGGTAAACTCATATTGGTCAAAGTGAAAAAGAAGAGAATGGTAGAGAAATTCGGCATGGTGCTCACTAAACCTTTGTAATATCTAACAAGTCGAGTCTTATGTCGGTCATATAGAACAACACATAGAAAAAGTGTTGAAGAAACCAGTCCATGACTTAACATTAGTAGAATGCTACCTCCACTTCCCTGTATGTTCAGACTAAACATACCAATAGTCACGAGATTTATATGAGCTACTGAGGAGTAAGCAACTTTGTTGGATTTTTTAGACAAAATGTTAAGTTTGTTGAGTTTTTTTCAACAAACAAAAATTGATTGAGGTTTTTTTAATAGTTTGGAAACTTCGTTGGACTTTTAAGTCATTTTCCCCACAAAGAAAAGCCGAAAAATAAAATAAATTGACATACAACTAGTGGTTACCAAATGCCTTCCAGATTCATCACGAATACCAGCACTACCACTGCCATAGTTTACCCCTGTGCTGATCTCTTCATCTTTTACGGTGGCATGAGGTGGTACAAAATTTTTAAAACCTAGAAGATGACCTGAAACAAATATTATATATACACGTCAATAGTCTTTACGAGTATATTTAATATGTAGAGAAAACCAAAAAACTATGAATCATTATTTAATAGTAAATGAGTTTCTTAGAATTTTGCTGTTAATTAAAATGCATGCTTATAATTTGAAGTAATGAAATACAAGTATATGTTTTATGTTGATTACAAACTAAAATGTACGTACGTATTTTTCTTGTATAACAAAAAGGTTAAAGGCTTATATTTTGGTTTAACGATTTTTGCAATTTATAAGGTAAAATAGTTTTTATATCCAAAAAAAAAAGTAAAATATTGTTGTATAAATAATTTTATTTTATTCTATATTATTATTATTATTATTATTATTATTATTTTACAGCCAGCGTCAATTCAACAAATTTAGTCATAAGATAAAATGTTGGGTTATTTTGTACCTAAAAGACAACATCTAAAACATGGTCTAAAACAATTTTTCTTGGATTAATTAGGACAAAATGAAAGGGTGTACGTAATATAAAAAGCATGAACCCTCATTTGTTTGGAATGAAGTGTTTTTGTTGGAAAATATGAATATTTGCCCATGGAACTAATAATCGATAAAGACAAAAAGGACAATGTAATAGATATGTAGCAAAATTTCATCAAATGATAAGTTTTGTGTTTCAACAGAATAATAGTTAGAAACAAACCTATCATATCTGCAATGGTTCGACCATTGGTGAATCTACCGCTAACACCTTCAGGAAAATCAATCCCATAAGGCTTGTAATTTGCTTTTGCTTGCGTCTCAAGATCATTGTTGTTGCCATTATCAACCAACGAGTCACCAAATATGAATAAACATGGGACTCTTGGATTTCCGATGACTACAAATATCTGAACATGCAACACAAGGATCCAAAACAATACACAAGGCTCCGAAGCCATGTTTGTCTGACTTCGATCAAGGCGCAGCCAACTGCATGAGAATTATATTAAAAAAGTTGATTAAATCGATCTCCTTTCTTTAAATATTTTTGTAATGATATAAAACCACGATTTTGCAAATATGCTTATTCCTAACAACCCTGTTTATGAAAACAGTGCGAAATCAATTTATTTTGTGTTTAAATTCATATATGGCTGCCGGTGGGGTTTTAGCAATACCAATAACATTTTGGATGTGATCCAATTATATGCTTGTAATTTCTTTTGGTTTTGCATAAAAGATGACGAGGGAAAAAAAGTTCATTGGTTATTATGTGGATCATCCATTCAGTAGTCGGTGATATTAATTAAGGTGTCTAAAAAGTTGATGCAAGGGAATCGTGCGGTAAAAAAGGTTCCCACTACTCGTGGTTCTCCATGTTCATCTCAATAATCAATCAAACGAAGATCCTATTCCCAATATATATCAAAAAATTTCAAGTCAATTAAAAGACGAAACACCCATTTGCTTCTAGGGTTAAATAGTCAGAAGGGATAAAAAGTATTTAAACGTATAAATTCATCATGTATACAGTGAGCACAAACTATATGCGTGTCTACAATCTAGGGGTAAGAAGTATTTAAACGTATAGATTCATACAGAGATTACAAAATTTAATTTCATCCCAATGGATCGACTCAAGACAGACACTACAACTCGCTTATCGTTGGTGTAATGTGGTCCCTCGGCTTCCTTTGCAATAGCCTCTTCGTAGTCCCTCAGCTTCCTTTGCAATAGCCTCTTCCTAGCTAGTCTTGTTTTCGGCCTTCTTCACCCTTTACTTTCAACTTCTAGGACGGTCATCGTCCATTAATTTTAAACGAAGTGATCGCATATGGGCTATATATGACAAAAAAAGCTATTGCATTGAAAGTGGACTTCGAGAAAGTGTTCGACTCGTTAAGTTAGAGCTTTCTGGATGCAACACTACTAGAAAAAGAGGCATTAACGACGATAAAAATCGCCGCTAAAGGTTGGATTTGTCACCGGTAAAAGTAATAGCGGTGACAGGTCGCCGCTAAGGAGTTGTCGGTACTGTGATGCATTTATTTCTCAAAATGTCACCGTTAAAGATATTTGTCGCCGCTAGTAACCCTGTCGCCTAATATACTCTGTCGCCGATAATAGCATGCGTCGTCGGTAATAGTGTCGCCGGTAATATTAATTTTTTATTTTTTATTTTTAAAATCAACATTTTTCGGGTGCAAAAAAACCGATAGGTAACGACATTAAATGCAAAACAACAACAACAACAATAATAATAATAATAATAATAATAATAATAATAACAACAACAACAACATAAAGACATCTATTTAGACCATCCACAATGACGAGTTCAATGGGAGAGTTGAATGAGGTGACAAGTCTATGTGACATTCAATAGATGAAACTCAACCATTGTGAGATGCCACATTGACATTTAATGGATTTGGAATTCAATGGTCATTGAACTTTTTAATGGGAAAATGGAAAGTTTTAATTCTTAGCTATTTACTATAAATTATATTTTATAACATTCTATTGAACTTGATAGACTTCAATGCATTATAAAAAAATATATTATAGAGTTGTATGAATTGTAGAATGATGATATGACAATCCGTTGATAAGTATGGAATTCAATGCATTGTGGATGCCCTTAGGTACCAAAGTGTTATAATTTCATACAAATACCAAAATAAACAACAAAAGTGTTATAATTCCAACAAGTACCAAAGTGTTACAACAAGTCTAACATTCAAAACATAAACTTATTATCTGACGAACCATCATCTCTGCTCCCTTTGTTTCCTCCTTGATCATCACTTTGTGGTTTCTCCGATTGAAAAAACGCATAAAGTTCTTCCCTATATGTTGGGTTGTTGGGCATTGCATGAAGATTTTTTAACTACATAATTAATAACAACATATATAAACTTATAAGTTAAACTATCAAGTCAAAACAAAAACTACCAAAGTACAATACTATTTTTTACACTTAAATAAAAGAAATATCACAAATACATTACTATTTCTTGTACTTGGGATATAAACACAATTACCAAATCAAAATATATCTATTGATGCCAAAGTACATTGTTATTTTAACAAAAGTGCATTGTTATTTCTTGCACTTGGAACATAAAAACAATTACCAAGTCAACATGCATTTATTGATCATTACATAGATATACGAGACTTTTAAATTAAATAGCTTTGTTTTACAAGAAATGCTAGCTTACTTTCTATTTATTTTGTGCTAAACATACTTAAATATAAGAAATACCAAAGTACATTTTTATTTCATGCATTTGGGTTAAAAACACAATTATCAAATCAATATGCATTTATTTATGCCAAAGCACATTCCTATTTCTTGCACTCGGGACAAAAACCAATGTACATTGTTATTTCTTTCACTTGGAACATAAACACAATTGCAATGTAACACTCGTAGATTCGGGCCAGTCAATTAAGATATTATAAATGATAAAAATAACATTTCTGATTGAAGGTCATTTAGGATAAATAAACTTAACCAAAGTTATAGCATATGTGACAAAGATTATGCACACATAGAGAACGCCTAAATCTGACTTCGTGGGAGAAAGTTGTGGCTTTTCAAAGTTTCAGCATAGTAGTTGTTTTGGTCAAAATCAATTAAATGAATATCAACCAATATGAATGACATACTGTGGTGTTGTAGGTGAATTGTTTATCAAATTAACAATAAAATTCCGCAAGTGGTTTACCAAGAAAGGTTTTGACCCTTTCTAGGATCTCCGGTACAAAACCTTGGGAGGTGATAATGATTACCTGCCTTGCTTCATTATATTTATTGAATTGGAATTAAAGAAATGAAAATATGATAACAAGTAGAAGTGTTGTCGTTAGTCTAGTTGTGTGTAGTGTGTATTGTACATGTGTTTTTATAATTTAGTCTAAGCAACCATAAGTCTGATATTTTCGGGATCGTTTTGAATAAATATGAATACATTGGTTTGACTTAGTATTCCCATGTCTTCTGCCTGATTAAAATGATTCATCATGGAGAATGAGACTTATGTTGACTATTTCTGCATATATAAAGGATAAAGATATAGCTGTTAAATTTTGTTAGGAAACAATCATAATATTAATCAGAATCTTGGCATATACTTTGGGATCCCTAGATATCTTTAAGATCCTGGATCCTGGATAGGATTGAGGATCTTGGCCCTAACAATTTCTCTTAATTATAACTACAAAATATTTATGTTAATCTCGAATATTTAAAGGTATTATTTTATTTTATCGGAGATAGGGATTTTTGAAATTCAAACCCTAACGGATAAAATTTTATCTGTTTGATGCTCATGATGACACGGTCAAATCAATCCCCTCTCTCTTGTTATCAAGATAAATATGGGTAACTAGTGAAGGGTTTCTCTTTACTTGCCCTTGGTTTCTTTTGATTGTCACCGACTATCTCCGAAGGTATCCTTCTTCTTCTTTTTCTTTTGATTTTGCAATCTTTCGACCATTGGCGAAAAGATTGTTCGCTCTCGCACCAGTATCACCGCCCTTTTGATAACGAATTTATTGATCAATAGATCCTTATTTACAATGAGGTTTCTCTTTTGATCATGAGGATATCGAGTCCGTGAATGCCAATAGGGCTTTTCATAGGGATACAATCGTTAGGTCTCATCATGCTTCAATTCAGCCAAACATTATTTTGTCATCTTGGGTATGCTTCCCTGAATACCCATTTTCTTTGGGTATGAAATACCCCTTTTCCGGTATCATCTTTGATTTTTTTGAAACCACAAAGATTTCATATATCCAATACATGCCTATCAATTAGAGGATCTTGTCTCGTATTAATCAGTTGAACCAACCCAATGATCTATGCATAGGCTTAGCTAAACTACTTCATGTTTATGATCTTGCTACCTTTGGGAACTCCTGCTTTTTACTCAAGCTCAAACCTAATACGTGGCTTCTTATTTTGAAATCAAAACAAAATGACGGAGCCTGGAAAGAGAAGTACTTTTTGTGAGGTGTGACTCCATTCTCGGTAGGGATCTCCTGCCAAAGACTTGGGTAAAAAATGGAAGGATTTACTTGTTACTTGTAAGGATCCTAAAATTCACTTTCTTATTTTTTTTTATTGTGATACATCATTCAATTTTCAAAAAGTTGTTCCTGCTACTAACGACGCTGAAGACAAAGATGCATACTTTATCACTCTATCTACGGCTGATAAATCTTTCAAGCTTGAACACTCCAGTCTCCTCGAAGGTTCTTCCGCCACAGCTTCAATGGCTACTGGTAAGGATCTTGTTTTCTTCTTATTATATGCTTTATTTTTGGGATCCTGAACTAATGAGGTTCCTTCGTTACATACAAGATCCAAAGCTACTGGCTTAAGTGCTTAATTTTCCCTCTCTAATCTAGAAGATGACATATCTAGTGGTTTGATCGTAGTTAAGGAGGAAAAAAGTTGCCTTCTATCTTCCTCCAAAGAGGGATCACATTCATCTTACTATTACGACCCCAGGTTCCCAGAAGAGTAAAACTGCTGAGGTCACATATATGAGTCTAGAAAACCTTGAAACCGAGGAAGCACACAGGAAGCTGGTCTTTATTTCTCAAGCAGTAAGTATTTCTGGAATCTTGGTCTTTTCTTTTCTAGTTTCGTTTTTACTGATGTTGTTCTTAGTTGAGATCTCCGATCACATTTCTCGGTCCACTAGTGACTTGAAGGTTTAGGCTGAAAAGGTCGAGCTAGCATTACAAGAGCAGGCAAGGGTGTGGAAGGCCACCAATATGGATCTCCTAATGAGGATGGAGCTGATGAGGAAAGAGAAGGATAAAAAAGAGGAGGATCATGCTGCGGAGATTGCAGAGGTGATTGTTGAGATGAAGGGAAGCACTATTGTGGCTTTTTGGGAAGCGAAGATCAAACTGGTAGAGGATATGGCCAATGCAAGATCCTGGAATGGTGTTGATTGATATGAAGCCCTAGCCAAATTAACTAGTGAGTCTGTTAACACTAGTTAGGATCCTGTAGGGCAGCTGAAGGTGGGAGGAGAGGTGGAAGAAACAAAGAATGTTCCAAGTGACAACATTCAAGCAGTAGTTTGAAAAACAATTTAAATATTTCTTGGGATTTTAAGACAATTTTTACTTCTTTTTGTGAGGTTGGTGGGCAAACCATTTTATGTGGTTTCATGGTTGTTTACATCTTCTTGCATGATTGACATGATTGACGTGGTTGTAGTAGTAGGCCTTATGAGGAACCCTAGATGGTTAAGATCCTGAAGAGTTCCAGTTTTACAAGAACTCTTGGGATCTTAATGGTTAGTCACCTGCTTAGGATTTTAAAGCATTTAGGATCCTTAAAAAGATAAACCTTAAGTTATAATGTAGGAAAATAGTTTTTAAGAAACTAGGAAATATAGAACCTGAAGATCCTTAGGTTTAGTTTTGACCTTACGAAGCATTTTGACTTAGGAGAAATTACGTGTTGTAAGTCCTTTACTTCCCTATGATTTGTGTAGGGAAGGAACCCTCTCAAGATAATCAAACTTAGGAGTCTTTTAGGGAAAATGTCTATTTAGCTTATGCTGGGGGAAATGCAATCTTTAAGAAATGTTGGGGGAAAATGCAATTTTAAGAAATTTACTGGGGAAGATCCCAACTTATAAAATCATTGGGGAAGGCCCTAACTCAATATATTCTAAGGAAGATCCCAACTTAAGAAATTTTGGGGAAGATCCTAACTTAAGAAATTCACTGGGAAAGATCCCAAGAAAATAACTAGGGAAGATACCAACTTAAGATAACATGACAATGTTATAAACCGTAGATCAATCATTAAGATCTTAACATATGTTCAGAATAAGAGGGTTGTCAAGTCACTATAGTGTGAACTAATCGCCTTATTCACATCCTATAGTAAGATATCGTGTGTCCAATCGAGGTGTAGAAACCTAAAGTTGTGAGAAAGAGGTTATTAACTCTTTAAACCTTGGAGGGGAATAATTACCCTTAGTCGGAGGAGAGATGATTAGTCTCTACTCATAGCGGCTAGGATCCTAGAACTTCTGCAAATTGCAAATGTTAGCTTGAGGTGGGCATTATCCTAGCCGATGCCCCTCCGATGCTTAAGTCAATAATGGTCTTTTATAGAATAAATAAAATAATTTAGATAAAAGTAAAGGGTAAAGAATGTGTACCTTGAATCTTATTATAAAATGAAAGACTTAACTTAGATGAAATCCACTTTTAGGTGTATGGTATTCCAAGATCATGGCAAGACGTCTCCTTCTAGGGTAGCTAACCAATATGCACCCTTTCCTTCTTTTGAATCGATAAGATATGGCCCTTCCTATTTGGATGCCAGCTTTCCTGCGTTAGGATCATTGGTATTTTGAAATGATTTCCTAAGGACCAAGTCACCAACCTGGAATCTTCTAACTTTGATGTTTTTGTTGTATGCGCTTTGGAAATCCTTTGTTGATGAGCAGCAATGCGGATCCTGACAAGATCCCTAACTTCATCGATAGTGTCGAGATCCAGGGCTAAGATCTCATCATTATTCTAAGATCTCATCATTATTCTCCTGATTTTGGAATTGGTATCTTTCTATTGGAATCACCACTTCGGTTATGATCATGGCCTCTGTTCCAAACACTAAGGAGTGTGGAGTTTGACGTGTAGATGTTTTTGATGTACTCCTATCCGCACATAAGACAAAAGGAAGTTCTTCATCTCATCTTCCTTTTTTTCATATAGCCTTTTCTTAAAATTGTTGACTACGATCTTGTTTCTAGGTTTTGGTTGACCATTAGCTTGAGGGTGAATAGAAGTGGAGTTATCATTTTAATTCCCCAACTAGTGCAAAAGTCTCCATTTCTTTTGCTTATGAATTAGGATCTCTTATTTCATATGATTTTAGTCGGGATCCCAAACCTGGTCAGGATGTTGTGCTTGATGAATGAAACTACTTGCTTGTCTCTTTCTTGAACAAAGGCTTCAACCTCTATACATCTTGAGAAATAGTCTTTCATCACTAGCATGAAGACATTTCCACCAGGAGCCTTTGGCAACTTGCCAGCTATATCCATTCCCCATTTTATGAATGGCAAGGAAGAGATAAAAGGATGTAGAGGTTCTGCCGATTGATAAATAATGTTGCTATGTATTTGAGAAGAATCACATTTTTGTGCATGTAAGAAGGCATCCTTTTTCATTGTTGGCCAATAGTACCCCGTCGTTAGTATTTTGGAGCAGAAGGATCTGCCTCCAGTGTAATTGCCATAATATCGTCAACATATATCTTTTAGAGCATCTATAGCTTCATGATCTTCCAAACATCATAAGTATGGACCTGCCATGGGTTTCTTGTATAACTTCCCTTGAATCATTACAAAGCATGATACCCTCATCTTGAAGGCGTTGTTGCTTCTTTCCTCTTTTGGGATCGTGCCATTTCGGAGGTATTCTACAATGGGTTGTTGAGGTATGAAGTATTGTCCAACATGGATCACTTAGAATCCAGTGGGGCACTTGGATGAAGCATTTCGAGTTCATTTGGAGCGTTTGGAACTCAATGGAGCACTTGGGGTTCATGGAACATGTGACAAAGGAACAGATCATTTGAGAAGGGAATAGATAGCCTGAAAAAGGAACAGATCAAGTGCCAAAGGAACATATCCTACAGAAGGGGGTTTGGAGCACCTGTAAGATGTTTGGAGCATTTAGGAGTGATATGGAGCAACAATGGGACCTTTTTGCGCCATATGTTAAAGGGATGGGCAAGAAGAATGGTTTTGCGCCATAACATTCCTTCTTACGCCATAATTCTCCCTCTTGCATCATTAGGTACCTTCGACCCATGAGTATGGTAAAGGAACTCACCTCAGCCTGAAAATAAATCAAATCACACTACGGCTGTTGAATCATAAAATCGTCACACTAAATCACAAATAAAAGAGCCCTAATTAGAAATTAGGTCATCAACCCAAACTGAGAGTCCAAATCCTAAATGCCAATTCCTAAGGTAAAAAGGGTGCTTTACCCTATGGGCCTAACATATCATGGTCCAAATCCAAACTAGCCCAAAGCATAAAAAGGCCCAAGAGGCCTAAAGTCCACCATGGCCCAAAATCCATAAGATTCACTAATGACCCATCACTATAAACCAAAAAAGCTCTATGGTGAGTACGCTAAGGGTACCACCAGTACGCCTTACATACTTGATTGCTACATAAGGACTGGGATCTTAGTTGCGTATGCTCAGCGTACTTCTTCGTAGACACAGTGTACACCCTGGTTGGCCAAAATATCCATTAAGCACTAAATGCTTTAAGCATAATGTCCATCCTTCAGATCTATATACCTTTGCATGGCTCAAGGAGACTCAAACCCTAAATTTAGTTTCCTACTTCCTTTAAATGATCACGAACTCATGCACGGTCGATCTACAACTATCAAGATGCAAACTTTATGGACAAAGGAATTCAAAAAACATCAAAGGAAGAATTTCATAACTTTTGGAGTAGCTTGTACTCACAAGAATTCATCCATGGGACGGAAATAAGCTAAAATCTTCACCTATTCTAGATCTAGACATATGATAAGCAAGGTTAAGACTTTATACCTCCAATAAGATGGAAAGAGTGAATAAACTCTGGATCTACAAGTTCCCACTTGCTCAATTCTCCTCTATAAGTCTTCTTATTCTTCAATATGCACTACACACATCAAAACACAAACACAAGGGTCAATCATTTGAGAAATCGGTTAGGGTTTCGAGATATAGCTCAGAAGAGTCAATGAAGGTAGATAAGGAGAAAGATTTTGGTTTATAAGGTGTTTAAATAGGGTGTGAACCGTAAAAATTAGGGTTTTCCCCTAACTGATGTACACCCAACATACAAATGGGTACACCCAACATACCAGGGGGCTACCCTGTCTCATGCATCCTTCGAAGTATGCCCGTTGTACTTTATGTATGCCTACCGTACTAGGGTCCTTAAAAAAAAATAAAAGAAAATAAGTAGCTAAGATTTTATTTGACATATCGGGTGTTACATTTACTCCCTCCATAGATTACACAGTAGCTCCAAAACACTTCAAAACACTCGTCATGGAACCCTATTATGGAACTACAGATTCACATAGTACAATATAGAGAAAGAATGGAAATTATTCCCATCCCATTGCACTTAAAAGAGTCTTGTTTATGAAATGTTTTTTGGTTCAACCCTTATAGGATATGCCTTGAAATGGCTCCTTAATATTCCTCCCTAGTCCATTTCTTCTTTTGCTCATTTAGTTTACCTTTTTAATAATCAGTTCTCTTGTAACAGGACATTCAAAAGGATCACTAGTGATCTATATCGAGTACTCTAGGATCCGAAGGAATCCCCTAGAGATTTTGTAAGCACGTTAGGTAGGGAAGTGTTTAACATGCCCGATGTTGACAAGGCTACTTCTACAGATGTTTTTAAAACGAGCCTAAAGAGGGATTCTCAATTTCGTGAGGATCTTATGATGACCCCATGCAAGAGAATGGATGAATTCAGAAGTAGAGCACTGAGATTCATCAGACTAGAAGAAAACAAAGAATTTTAGAAAAGGACCTACACTCGAAATTCATACGACAATCCTAATAGGAAGGCCGAGTACTCAACCCAACGATCCTACAAATCAAAACGGTAGTCCAAACTTGATTGTCATAGGTTTAATTACCTTGATGATCAAACGGAAGAGCATGAATCCCTTATGATCACTGACTATTTTTTTTTTCTATGGATGTTTCAGGTCTAATCTTTTCTATGTAGGATCTTAGTGACAAAGCATGATGGCCAAGAAAAGGGGAAAAAACAAGTGGCTGGAAAGACAAATCTAAGTGGTGTGCATACCACGAAGATTTTAGAAAAATCACTGAGTTCTGTATAGCCATCAAGGATGGAAAGTAGCTATCTCTTGAGCAAATGATACCTTGAAGAGATCCTAGGAAGAAGGAAAGAAAGATCGAAAGAAAAGGAGCCAAATCCTGCAAAGATCCTAGAAAAACTAGGATCCCCTCCTTCAGACACCAAGGTAATTAATGTTAAAATTTTTTTTGGGGGGGGGGTTCTTAAATTTGTGGAACTTCTTACTATGCAGCAAAAAGACACACTAATGTATCCAAGACAGAGAAAGAAGAAAGACCCTATAAGAACACATCGATAAAGGTGAGAAAGAAATCACCTTTGATGAACAGGACATAAAGAACATTCAAGATCCTCACAATGATGGATTGGTGATAAGTCTCAACATCGCCAATCACTTTGTTAGAAGGATCCCAGTGAACAGAGGATCCTAGGTGGATATAATACTCTTAGATTCTCTAACCAGGATGAACATCTTGAAATCCAAGAAAATCAAATGATCCAACGATAAAACGAAGCATACGGTTTGAGAGATCAAATTACCTATCTACATTGAAGGGGTAAACTTTATTCAATGCTTTTGTGTTATTAATGCTTTGTCTTCCTATAATATTATACTAGGTAGACCCTGGATCCATGACATGAAATCAATACCATCAACATACCAACAATGCGTCAAGATGCCTACTCCTTGGGGAACAGTGAAGACCATTGGTGATCAACGAGAATCCAAATAATGATACAAAATCTCAATGAAGCCTTCCATAGTACCGAGTAAAGCATAGCGGTTAAAAGCAAAGGGAACAAGATGTACTAGAAGCTGTAAAACAAGATCTAAAAAAAATGCCCTTAAACCTTGAGGATCCTAAAGCTAAAGTACTTATAGCATCCTAAATACATGAGGATATTAAGCAATACCAATAAGGTTCCTAAAAGATAGAAAAAGACCCTCACATGGAAACATGAAGATATTACATGTGTAGATAAAAACTATAACTCACAAACTTAATATAGATCCTTCTTTCAGATCTATACATCAAAACAGAAGAAAGTTTGCACCTGAAAGGGACCAAATCATCCAAGAGGAAGTTAAAAAACTTCTTAAGAAAGAAATACTTATATAAGTCAAATTTCCAAAATGGCTAGCCAATGTGGTGGTGGTACAAAAGAAGAACGAAAAATGATGAGTATGTATAGACTACACAAATCTTAATCACTTGTTCTAAGGATCATTTCCCTTTTCCACACATCGAATCCATGATAGATTCCACGACATGCCATGAATTTGTAGCATTCATGGACGCCTCAGCTGGGTTCCAACAAATACAAATGGAACCATCTGATCAAGAGGATACTATCTTCATAACCCCCAGTAGTATATACTGATATATTGGTGTGCCTTTTAGTTTAAAAAATGTAGGTGCAAGATATCAAATACTAGTGAATCGAATGTTAAAAGAAAAACCGGGGGACACCATATAGGTATACATCGATGATATGTTGGTCAAATCCAAGAGAGCCTATCACACACTGCTCGACCGTCAACGGAAATGCAAGGCAGTGCGACGTAGGGATGTTGGTTCTTAGTCCTTTCATATATATTGAACAGTACAAAACCAAATATGTAACATAGATAACTATTTTATTTATAGATAAAACATTACATCAGATTTCTAGGGTTCCTATTACAGAAAGGTGACTTAACGGATAGACATAAACGATAAACTACAATGGATTTGTAGATGCTTCCTCCCTTAATTGCTGCTTCCAGGAGTGTAGGCTTCCATCTCACGGCCTCCTAAAAATACACGGAGTTTTGAAAACGCAACGTAATGTTGGTGACCTCACAGGTTTTTAGAGTTTTCAATTTTCGATAACTTTGGAGAATCCTTTTTCTTTGAGAAAAACCTTTCTTAAATATTTTATTAACCTAGTTTTTTATCTTTTTAGGATATCTAACGATCATATCTTTTATCTTATTAGGATATCATCTATTAATCCTAATTTATTATCTCTTAAGGATATCTAATGATCCTATCCTATATCTTATAAGGACCTCATTTATTAATCAAAATTGATTATCATATTAGGGTATCTAACGATCCTATCTTTTTATCTTATTAGGATATCATTTCTTAATCCTAATTTATTATCTTTTTAGGATATCTAATGATTCTAAAGTATTTTAATTACTATACCAGGTGCACCTAATGATAATCTAAACTCTAAGGAAATTTTAATGTATTACCATGAGCCCCTATAATCAACTATACTTTAAGTTGATCTAATGTATTACCATGAGTGCCTATAATTGACACTTTCAGGCACTCGCAAGATTAACGATTATAGGCACTGGGAAAATGTCAAATTTAATCAAGGCGTTTGGACGAATTATCAACTCACTAATACATTGACTTTAGCTAATTATATTTTATCTTTAATCGTTTATCTACCCATAATTGCCCCTATATATATATATATATATATATATATATATATATATATATATATATATATATATATATATATATATATATATATATATATATACACACACACATACATACATACATACATACATCACACTATACCTCTTCCGAGTATATATATCTTAAAATGGTTTTTGTATATAGATATACTTTTTATCATATATATATATATATATATATATATATATATATATATATATATGTATATATAGGGTTAGGTTTATTTGAGACCACCTATATTTTGTGAGACCGTGAGATTAATTTTATTATTTATTTATTTATTTATTTATTTTTTTAATTTTTTTTAATTAATTCAAGTTCCGAAAATAATATTTAAAAAAAAGAATTTTTGGATTTTTCCATTTATTTTGCATTTTTAAATTATTTTTTATAATATGTACAGTGTAATATTCTATTAGAATATTTCACGTATTTTTCAAAAAAAATGGAATTTTTTTAATTTATTTTTATTTTATTTATTTTTTTTAGTTAATTAAAGTTCCAAAAATAATATTTAAGAAAAGGATTTTTTTAGATTTTTCCATTTATTTTGCATTTTAAAATTATTTTTTAGAATATGTCAGTGTAACATTCTATTAGAATATTTCAAGTATTTTTCAAAAAAAATGGAATTTATTTTTATTTATTTTTATTTTTTTTAGTTAATTCAAGTTCCCAAAATAATATTTAAAAAAAGAATTTTTAGATTTTCCATTTATTCTGCATTTTAAAATTATTTTTTAGAATATGTTAGTGTAATATTCTATTAGAATATTTCACGTATTTTAAAAAAAAACGGAATTTTTTTATTATTTTTTTTTAAAATTTTTTTAGTTAATTCAAGTTCTGAAAATAATAGTTAAAAAAATAATTTTTGGATTTTTCCATTTATTTTGCATTTTAAAATTGTTTTTTAGAATATGTACAGTGTAATATTCTATTAGAATATTTCACGTATTTTTCAAAAAAAATGGAATTTATTTTTATTTTATTTTATTTTTTTAGTTAATTCAAGTTCCGAAAATAATATTTAAAAAAAGAATATTTAGATTTTTCCATTTACTCTGCGTTTTAAAATTATTTTTTAGAATATGTCAGTGTAATATTCTATTAGAATATTTCACGTATTTTTCAAAAAAAATGGAATTTATTTTTATTTTTTTTTTATTTAATTCAAGTTCCAAAAATAATATTTAAAAAAAGAATTTTTAGATTTTTCCATTTATTCTGCATTTTAAAATTACTTTTTAGATATGTCAGTGTAATATTCTATTAGAATATTTCACGTATTTTTCAAAAAAAAAAACGGAATTTTTTTTATTTTTTTTATTTATTTTTAGTTAATTCAAGTTCCGAAAATAATATTTAAAAAAAGAATTTTTGGATTTTTTCATTTATTTTGCATTTTAAAATTATTTTTAGATTTGGTCTCACGGTCTTACAAAATTAGAATGGTTTCAAATGAATCTGAAAATATATATATATATATATATATATATATATATATATATATATATATATATATATATATAACATCCCCAATTTTACGGCTAAAAAAGACCGATTTGTTTATGCTTTATTTTCAAATCAGAGTAATCTTTTGAAGAAAAGTGTTGTGTAATTTGTTCCCCAAAGATAATATGATAAATATTGCGTGTCATAAACACGCACGTCGTAAGGTTACGACACGCAAATGCGTGTTGTTTTCCTTTATGACAAGGCCTTCCTTGATACGTATTGCGTGTCATAACCGCGCGTCCTCTATAGACGATGCACAAAAGCACGTTGTCTCTGTTTATGACAGGGCCTTCCTTGACGCGCATTTGCGTGTCGTCTGAGCGTTTTACGACGCGCAATGAGCGTCGTAAAAGCTATTTTTCTAGTAGTGGTCTATTTTACTATCTACTACTACGACACAATATCATAACAGAAATCACAAAGTCATCAAGCATATATTGTCATAAGTCATAACTGACAATTGTCTCAAGAAAACCATCACACTACATCATAAACTAGTGGGCTAGCATTGGTGACTTCGACCCACAAATAATGTAAAGGAAGACTCACCTCAGACTGAAGATATCAATTCACACTTGGCGGATGACTCACGAAAACCTATTCCTAATGCACAAGCATAAAACCCTAATTATAAATTAGGCCACACTTTAACTTAAAGGTCCAAATCCTAGCTCTTGACTTAAGGTAAAAAAGAGTTCTTTTTTCTTGCCTCAATGGGCCTCCCTCCCCTTTAAGGCCCAAATCCATAAAAAGCCCTAAAAGGCATCCAAGCCCAACTGTAAGGCCTCTAAGGCCCAATATAGCCCAAAAACCCCCAACATGGTCTTAAGCCCAAAAATGACCTGCTACCATCAGGTGGGCTCAAGGTCCAACGAAAATAAGTTGTGACAACCCGAAATTTCCATTCTGAACAAACCATATCAAGCCAATAGAAGTAGAGCAGTTACAGTAAAAATTCAGACTTCGAGTATAAGTTTGGCAGTTTTCAGGATTTTTCACTTAAGGAAATATTAGGTGACTGGATGCACTAGGGTTTTGTGCAACACTATAATTCCAATACTCTAGGACATTAGAGTTCGTTCCAAGAATAAAAATATTTTCTGCCAAAAATATTTCAGGACTATAAATAGATTTATGAACTAAATTCATTCATTATTCACATTTCCAACTAGAGAAAAGTCGTTTTCTCTCTCACGTATCTTCGGGTTTTCATCCCAAATCGTGAGTACACTTCTCTAGTTGTGTTATAATGCTTGTTTTATGCCTATTAACATAGATTGTAGGTCAAATATAAAAGATCCGGGAGTTTACCGCCCAAGAACGTTCTTGGGGAGTAAACTCCAAAATGGAGCTTAAAGGCCATCTAATCCCATTTCCTTGTTAGGTAACTAGCTTAGGGTATTGTGTATGATCATTAGAGACTAGAAATCAATCAAGAACACATAGTTTTAGGAGTTTACGGCCCAAGAGTTTCTTGGACCGTAAACACCATTTTCAAGGGATTAAATGTGCCCTAATCACCCCAAAGGCTTAGGCTTTATTATATACATGTACCCTAAAGTGTTTAGAACCTAGAAAACATAAGAAAGCACAAGTGTTGAAGAGTTTACGGCCAAGAGTGGTTCTTGGGCCGTAAACTCCTATAAAGGGGTCAAATGACACCCTAAATCCTTCCTTAAGCCAAGAGACCAATTTGGGCATGTACCTAAATGAGTTTTGGACTAGTTAAAACACTTAGAACACCAAGAGTGAAGGAGTTTACGGCCTAAAAGGTTCTATGGCCGTAAACTCCATAAAATGGTGCCAAATGGTGCCATAAACTCTTCTAAAGACAAGTGCAAAAGCCTAGTTTAGTTCCTAGAAATGTTTGAGACTTGAAAGCACCATAAAAACCCTCCCAAGGGAGTTTACGACCGTAAACTCCAAGGGAATGTGGTCTCTAGGCCGTAAACTCCCCAAAGGAGTTAATATGGCACCCAAACACTTGTTATAGCCTTGAAACAATTCACCACTAGAGTTGTAGTAATTCTAAGCTTCAATTAGGGACCCTAAGGAGAGTTTACGGCCAGGAGTTTACTCCCCTAGGCCGTAAACTCCAAAACATATGGTCATTTGACCATAAACTTACATTAGGGGCATTGCACTCCTTTGTTGCAACCCATTAGCCTCCTAACACTTGACCAAAAGTGTTTTCCTCGCGCTTAAATGTTATTACTTGTATAATTAGTGTTTTAATCACTAATTATTTATATACATATGTTTTCATATGTAATTAGGATCATTGTGTGTGTCTAAGTCTTCACTTCACACCAAACACTTGTCCGATCCTTCCGTACGATAACAGTCCGTTCAATTCCAGTCACTTACTGCAGGTGAGTTCATACCCCTTAACTAATGTTTTAAACTATTTTTAAATGTTTTATGGGGGGGATACAAGTAGAAACATGCTTGTTATTATATCAATCACATGTGATTAATAAGTAGAATTATGCTTGTTATTACATCAATCGCATGTGATTAATATACAGCATTCAAATGATTTGGCTACTCATTAGCCGTTTTACCAAACAGTTTCCTTCAAATGATTTTTATAAACATTTTATATGTTTTAAACTCCTTATTACACTGTACATCTTACTCTGTACATTACCTTTCAAACTTATTTACAACTGTGTTTCAAACAAATGTTTCCTTATACTTAAACTGTTTCATCAAACTTATGCCTTCCAATTGTTTTATAGATTGACATCAAGTCGATATTTTCTTAAAATAATATTTATGGTTCAAATGTCTTACAAAACTTATTTATGCTTTTATATTATAAATTGCATGCCTCTATATGTATAGTTATATAAGAAATGTTTAAAAGACTTAGGAAGGCTATCCACCCTATTTCCTTTTCGCGCTTGAGATGTGGTCTGGTGGGATATCGGGTACTCGTCCGAAAGTCATTTAAATATTAGTTATATATCATGTGTACCTATATAGTCATAAAAGGTCCTTCCAGTTCATCTCATGCCCTTGGGTAGCAAGGGTATACATCCATGTCCATACGTACCAGTTAGACTGCTAGTAAACTACCATATGGGTAGTTTAGGAAGATACTAGAACTATTACTAGAACACGATATCATACAATGAGTCAGTTCATTCATGAGTGAATACCTTCTAGAACATTATAGTACATTACTATACTTGCTAGATAGAGAGAACACACATTACAGCTAGCACACGTAGAACATTACAGTACATTACTATACTTGCTAGATAGAGAGAACACACATTACAGCTAGCACACGTAGAACATTACAGTACATTACTATACTTGCTAGATAGAGAGAACACACATTACAGCTAGCACACATAGAACATTACAGTACACCACTATACTATTACATGATCACACTTACATGAGTACAATTACATGATCACACTTACATGAGTTCTATTACATTTTATATGTATAGACTCTGTTATCAAATCCTCATTCTTATCTTTACCTTGTGATACAATCAGATAATCGACGAGATAGATTGGATTTAATATCCTAGTACCAAAGGATACGTTGCGGGATTGACCATTACTAGAATCTCTGTTAGCTACAGAGGTAAAACACATCCATGAATGTCAATGGTTGATACCATTACAGGTATACTTTAAGGAACTGAATATTCCTATACCCAGCTGTTAGCAACAGAGGTAAATGTACATCTACGGATGTCATCAGTTAACATCGTTAGTTACCCTGGTACCAAAGGGTAGTACTAATGCTACATTCAGAACAGTTAGGTCTTGGTAGAAGACTACATACAGAACATTTGGGTCTTGGTAGAAGACTACATTTAGAACAGTTAGGTCTTGGTAGAAGACTACATTCAGAACAGTTAGGTCTTGGTAGAAGACTACATATAGAAAAGTTGGGTCTTGGTAGAAGACTACATTCATAACAGTTAGGTCTTGGTAGAAGACTACATTCAAAACAGTTAGGTCTTGGTAGAAGACTACATACAGAACAGTTGGGTCTTGGTAGAAGACTACCTTCAGAACAGTTAGGTCTTGGTAGAAGACTACACTCAGAACAGTTAAGTCTTGGTAGAAGACACCTTCATATACTAGTAGGAATCATAGGGATTCTAGGGTTTTTCAAACACTTACAGTTTATATACACTTTCAATACTTACAATACATATACTTACAAATTCTTACATACAAATTAAGACACTAAATACTTATGATCTCACCAGCTTCAAAGTTGATACTCGCTTTCAAAATTACTTGTATCCTCAGGTCATCATAGACAGGTACCGATGCAAGGAGAAAGGAAGATGGAGCTTGTTCAAGACTTATCTTTCATTTTGATTTATGCTTTAGTGTTTATCAAAATTTGACAGAACACATTTGTATAATAATTATATTATTAATGCAATGGATGATGTTGTTGCTTGTTTACTACTTTACATTGTTGTTGATATTATACATGACGTCCTCCGTCCCAGAACGTTTCCGCCGTTCTTGGTTTTGGGGTGTGACAGATTGGTATCAGAACATTGTTTATAGTGAATTAAGTATATGAACCCATAAAAGATATACTAACTATAAATACATAAGGGATTAAAAATACTCTGACCAAGAGTTTATACTTTAAATAGTAAAATATTTAAGTAAGTATACGTGCTGCATTCATACTAAAATCAGTGTCACTAGGACAGTACAAAAGAATTACGATTGTTGGGCAACACAAGTGGGCTTAGAGACATATGGTCAGAACTGGGAAGATATAGCCTGGTCACCTATATTATCCGAGGGTTGACTAGCATGTGCCTAAGTTTAATTGTGCGGTTGCAACAATGCTAAAATCTTACCAACCATACCACAATGAGAACAACAGAACATAACATTAAAAATTAAAATACTATAGGTGTATTTGGTGTTACTATAAGTACTTTATACTTGAGAACTAAAACGAGATCTTCATTACTAAGTAGATAGTTGCTAAGTGGATACACTAAGGCTATATGTAATTAGGATGTTATAGACTTAGAATCTGTGAAAATTTTACTTCACCCCTATTCTGTGTGAATACGGAGTTAAGGTCACTTATTCGAAGGTCTATCCTGTTTAGATTACACATAGCTGGTATGCACTTCACAAATAGCGATGTAACTAATGAAGGTTTTCTAAATAATTATCTAGATATTTCGTCTAATAATTATTCCCTTACCCTAAATTCTCGTATAGAAAACATAGCTGGACTCCATCCCCTCGACAACCAGTATCTTCTGAACGAAGTCATAGCTGGTTGGTTTGGAGAAGAACCAGAGAATGATCATCCTATCCCCTGAATGATTACCATGATGAAGACTTTTCGTATGATGCTAACTCCGAAACAGAGGTTGAGAACCTACCCCGAGCAGCTCCCTTTCCAATTCCTAACCCTCGTCCGGCTTTTCATGACCCAACCCTGAGTGAGTGGAATGCTTGGAAACATGGAGCCAAGGACAAGATCAGCCTATGCCATTTGATGGCGACCGAAGCTTTTACAACATGAGCAATAGGGGCTCAGCAGATAGAGTCTTGCCAATCTTGGTCCGCAGAGTGGCCCGAAATGAGATTCAAGGCAGGACAGCCTTACATCAGACTACCAAAGTTGTCGCCGATGCGAGAATGTATACCCTCCGCACCATTCGTCTAGAAGATGCTCACGATAGATCAGAGAGAAACCATGAAACCCTGCTGCAAGCACTGGCTGAATCACGAGCCGAAGTCATAGAGCTCCGAGTACGCCAGATGGTGTGCGGAAGGCACCTACTTGACATGGAACGTCAATTGGTTGAACTGAGAGTTCACCAGAGAGATGACCGTCGCCAATAGTAGACGCTTTACTTTATTTCTTTATTAAAAAGGAAATCGTGTTTTCTGTCTATGCCCGATGTGGCATTTTCTATGAAATTATCTTGTACCGTAAGTACTTTAGTTAGGTCTTTATGTTGTCAGGAACTATCTTCTGTAGATATGATGTAAGACCTTTACAAGGTCATTTTCCAGAATCCTTACATCGTGAATATCAAAGATATTGACAGCCGGCTAACTTTTGTGTCATTCTTCATTCAAGTACTCTTATCATACCTTCATTGGAGTCTATCTGAATCATGCTTTATTCAAGTCATTGGACTATAGTGATTTATCTCCGGAGACATTTCCAAGTCTCTTCCAGTGGTTGGATCTTGTTATTCACCAACCCACGATACCTCGGCTTGCACAACAAATGTCTTGAGACCATTCTACGAACTCACTTCTACTCATTACTAGGACTACATCATAGGGATGTAGGTCAAACCTTCACGAACATACTTTCATGCTGTACTAGGACTGCATCATAGGGATGTAGGTCAAACTTTCGAGAACATACTTCTACTCTTTACATGAACAATCTAAGTACATTAGGGTCAACCAGAATTGCTCATAAAATCCTTATCTTTCGTGTTACAGAATCATGTCATCATCCGGAAGCAATCAGTCGAACAGGGAAACCTCCGCTTTTCCTATGGACGCCGCTACCTTTCAAACAGCAGTTACAGCTGCCGTGGTGGCTGCCGTAACAGTGGTCCTTGCGCACCGTAGCGCTAACAGAACAGTCAATGTTGCGGATGGGAATGAGGTTTCCAATCGTGGTATCCATCCAGGAGGTCACCAAATAGTAACAGTCACAGGCTCGCAAAGCCGAAAAACAGAAAACAAGAAACGAAAGCATCAAGCCCGGAAAGAACGCAAGAGATCCCAAAAGCTGGCTATACAACAGCATCAACTGGAAACCCCTGCCATTTCCGTACCGAGCAGGCCATACAAGGGAAAACTCCCGAAGTGTGATAGGTGTAGTTTCCATCATCATGGGGCTTGCCATGAGATGCAGTGTTGCAATTGCCTAAACATAGGGCACCATGCTCGTGACTGTGGAGCACTGGCGCGACCCATCACTCAAGTCCCTTTCATCGGGACTAACCCTGCACACAAGATTAGTTATAACGCCGAACGATTTAAGAAGCAATTTTCAAAGTTGAGTAACGAGGAAGGCACTCGTGTCCACATAACATTGGCTAAATACCGAAATCCCGTCACCAAAGCTAGTACTAGCCAGTCATGCCACCAATGCGGGGAGATAGGGCACTTCAAGAAAGATTGCCCGATAGCAAAGAACTCGGGTGCGGATGGGAAGATTCTCAGGATCACAGCTGCAGGAGAGCCTACTCCGGAACCACGTTAAATGTAATTTAGGCGTTTCGATGTAACAGACTTTTAAACTATCTAGAACTAGTGCAACTAGAGTCTTACCCTTTTGCGAGATCATGTCTGTATAGGGATTCTTGTGCTGTGTATACTTGTCTTTTGTAGTGTATCTTATTCGCAGCAATAGTCTTGTGGTAAATCTAAAAGTACTGTAACTCTGTTCATGGTTGCACAGTTGTGGTTTGTCTATAAACTTCTTATGTTCAAATCTAATGTCTTTAAGTTTCAGTATGATTCTGACATTATCATACGACTCGATTCAATTTGATCCTCACAAAAACAGCTTCATACGTACATCTCTTTCTTCTAGATCACTTTTCCAGCGAAACCGTCACATCAGAGCGCCGAAGTACTCATGCTAGGAGTACCTCTTAGTTATTTTCTTTCCGAAGAAATCCCCGAAGTACCACTCGTGCAGTACGTCAAGTTCAATCCAAGGATTCATGCGATTTATCTATCACTGAGGAAGGTATACGTAAGAGTTATATATAATCAAGCTTCTATAGGTTTAGAATTGATGATTCCACTTTAACTTCTTTTTCCCTGATGGGATGTGAGCTTAAAGAAGAATCAGTTATTCGACTACCTTTTCAACCTTAATTATATGCGACTCGTATACCCGAAATTGTGATTGTGAAACCAAGTATGAATTCTAATATGAACTTCAGGACGGAGAACTGCTTAAGCCTACGAGTAATCACATCATCATGTGAACAAACTTAGAACCCAGTACGACTCCCGTAGTCAGATCACCCTATAGTTTAAACACCTACGGAGATACCAGAACAATACAAACAACTTAGCGAGCTACACAGAAAGGGAATTAGAAGGCTAGGCTTCTCACCCTAGAGAACCCTGGTCATATTCTCCCAGAGATTGACGGATTGCATCGTATGTGCCTCGGATATCGAGGACTCCGTCAAGATTTTTCATTAGAAATCGTTATCTCTGCCACACATAGATGAAATGGTTGAGCAAACGCAAGGAGAGAATTACTTTTAGGAATGGACCTGAGATCCGAATATCACCAGCCCGAGTGTTAGGGAAAGATGTCCGGAAGACTATCTTCCGAACTCGATGCGGACACTTCGAGTCCGTAGTGATACCCTTCGGATAGGACCTATACGCCCATAGTTTTCAAGAGCTAAATGAATAGGGTTACGTCTTTCTTACTTGGATTAGTTCTTCATTTCTCCATGAAATGACTTACTTATCTACCCTCGTAGTAAGAAGAAAACCCATGGAAACATTCCTACAGAGGAACTTTTAGTGAAGTTCTCTAGGCACGAGTCTTGAAATTGAAGAGTCAAATTTCTATTACACACTGTTAGTAATGTGGGAAATTTTGAGTACTCTTTCAATTTGTTAAAACCGTTGAGCATTTATCGACACCTGAGACGCCGGCAGTCTTTCGCCAAATTCTAGGTCTTACCGACCTACTGTCTTAGTTCATTCAGAACTCCTCGCAAGCTATAGAAACTCGTACGACTTTGACCCAGCAAGGGGTGGCCTTTGACTGGGAAGTTACGCAAGAAAAGGAACCTTTGAAATTCCAAGTGAGTGACCAAGTTCTTTAGGATAACTCACTCTGGAAATGGCTTAATACGCTTGGTATCGCGTGGAAAGCTAAATCCAAGATAGACAGGACCTCTGAGATTCTTATCAGAATCGGTCCTGCGCCTCGCACAAACTAGACCTACTCCGCGAACTCAGTAACGTACATCCTACTCTTCGCGTCTCAAATTGTGGAACCATACCTTTCCGTTAGGACTCTAGTAAGTCCACTCGTCGAGATCCTCGCCTTCGTATTAGAACTGTAGTGACCCTCGACCGAGAGGTCAAGCGGACAAAGCAACGTCGTCGCCAGTTAGTGAAGGTTCGTTGGAATGCCAACCGAGAACCCGATTTCACTTAAGTGCGCTAGAACCAATCGATTAGGATGTTTCCTCCTCACGACTCGATCATTCGTGCGTACTTCCTTAACTAAATTCTAATTTCGGGACGAAATTCCCTTCAACAGGTGGATGATGTGACAACCCGAAATTTCCATTCTGAACAAACCATATCAAGCCAAAAGAAGTAGAGCAGTTACAGTAAAAATTCAGACTTCGAGTATAAGTTTGGCAGTTTTCAGGATTTTTCACTTAAGGAGATATTAGGTGACTAGATGCACTAGGGTTTTGTGCAACACTGTAATTCCAATACTCTAGGACATTAGAGTTCGTTCCAAGAATAAAAATATTTTCTACCAAAAATATTTCAGGACTATAAATAGATTTCTAAACTAAATTCATTCATTATTCACATTTCCAACTAGAGAAAAGCCGTTTTCTCTCTCACGGATCTTCGGGTTTTCATCCCATATCGTGAGTACACTTCTCTAGTTGTGTTATAATGCTTGTTTTATCCCTATTAACATAGATTGTAGGTCAAATATAAGAGATCCGGGAGTTTACCGCCCAAGAACGTTCTTGGGGAGTAAACTCCAAAATGGAGCTTAAAGGCCATCTAGTCCCATTTCCTTGTTAGGTAACTAGCTTAGGGTATTGTGTATGATCATTAGAGACTAGAAATCAATCAATAACACATAGTTTTAGGAGTTTACGGCCCAAGAGTTTCTTGGACCGTAAACACCATTTTCAAGGGCTTAAATGTGCCCTAATCACCCCAAAGGCTTAGGCTTTATTATATACATGTACCCTAAAGTGTTTAGAACCTAGAAAACATAAGAAAGCACAAGTGTTGAAGAGTTTACGGCCAAGAGTGGTTCTTGGCCGTAAACTCCTATAAAGAGGTCAAATGACACCCTAAATCCTTCCTTAAGCCAAGAGACCTATTTGGGCATGTACCTAAATGAGTTTTGGACTAGTTAAAACACTTAGAACACCAAGAGTGAAGGATTTTACGGTCCAAAAGGTTCTATCGCCGTAAACTCCATAAAATGGTGCCAAATGGTGCCATAAACTCTTCTAAAGACAAGTGCAAAAGCCTAGTTTAGTTCCTAGAAATGTTTGAGACTTGAAAGCACCATAAAAACCCTCCCAAAGGAGTTTATGGCCGTAAAATCCAAGGGAATGTGGTCTCTGGGCCGTAAACTCCCCAAAGGAGTTAATATGGCACCCAAACACGTGTTATAGCCTTGAAACAATTCACCACTAGAGTTGTAGTAATTCTAAGCTTCAATTAGGGACCATAAGGAGAGTTTACGGCCAGGAGTTTACTCCCCTGGGCCGTAAACTCCAAAACATATGGTCATTTGACCATAAACCTCCATTAGGGGCATTGCACTCCTTTGTTGCAACCCATTAGCCTCCTAGCACTTGACCAAAAGTGTTTTCCTCGCGCTTAAATGTTATTACTTGTATAATTAGTGTTTTAATCACTAATTATTTATATACATATGTTTTTATATGTAATTAGGATCATTGTGTGTGTCTAAGTCTTCACTTGACACCAAGCACTTGTCCGATCCTTCCGTACGATAACAGTCCGTTCAATTCCAGTCACTTACTGCAGGTGAGTTCATACCCCTTAACTAATGTTTTAAACTATTTTTAAATGTTTTATGGGGGGATACAAGTAGAAACATGCTTGTTATTATATCAATCACATGTGATTAATAAGTAGAATTATGCTTGTTATTACATCAATCGCATGTGATTAATATACAGCATTCAAATGATTTGGCTACTCATTAGCCGTTTTACCAAACAGTTTCCTTGAAATGATTTTTATAAACATTTTATATGTTTTAAACTCCTTATTACACTGTACATCTTACTCTGTACATTACCTTTCAAACTTATTTACAACTGTGTTTCAAACAAATGTTTCCTTATACTTAAACTGTTTTATCAAACTTATGCCTTCCAATTGTTTTATAGATTGACATCAAGTCGATATTTTCTTAAAATAATATTTATAATTCAAATGTCTTACAAAACTTATTTATGCTTTTATATTATAAATTGCATGCCTCTATATGTATAGTTATATAAGAAATGTTTAAAAGACTTAGGAAGGCTATCCACCCTATTTCCTTTTCGCGCTTGAGATGTGGTCTGGTGGGATATCGGGTACTCGTCCGAAAGTCATTTAAATATTAGTTATATATCATGTGTACCAATATAGTCATAAAAGGTCCTTCCAGTTCATCTCATGCCCTTGGGTAGCAAGGGTATACATCCATGTCCATACGTACTAGTTAGACTGCTAGTAAACTACCATATGGGTAGTTTAGGAAGATACTAGAACTATTACTAGAACACGATATCATACAATGAGTCAGTTCATTCATGAGTGAATACCTTCTAGAACATTACAGTACATTACTATACTTGCTAGATAGAGAGAACACACATTACAGCTAGCACAAGTAGAACATTACAGTACATTACTATACTTGCTAGATAGACAGAACACACATTACAGCTAGCACACGTAGAACATTACAGTACATTACTATACTTGCTAGATAGAGAGAACACACATTACAGCTAGCACACGTAGAACATTACAGTACACTACTATACTATTACATGATCACACTTACATGAGTACAATTACATGATCACACTTACATGAGTTCTATTACATTTTATATGTATAGACTCTGTTATCAAATCCTCATTCTTATCTTTACCTTGTGATACAATCACATAATCGACGAGATAGATTGGATTTAATATCCTAGTACCAAAGGATACGTTGCGGGATTGACCATTCCTAGAATCTCTATTAGCTACAGAGGTAAAAGCACATCCACGGATGTCAACGGTTGATACCATTACAGGTTGTCTAAAGTCTGCTAAGAACATGCTGAATCAACTCAATGATCTTTAGTACAACCTCGGTACTCCCCATGACTTGCTTACCGACCTCGCCCCAACATATCAGAGTCCTGCATTTCCTCCCATAGAGCATCTCAAAAGGAGGTCTATTGAGGTTGGAGTGATAACTGTTGTTATAAGAAAACTCTGCCAAAGGGATATACGTACCTTAACTCCTACCAAATTCCAAAACATACACCCGGAGCAAATCCTCTAAGTTTTGAATAGTCCGCTCGCTCTGACCATCGGTATGCGGGTGGAAAACCGTATTTAAATGAAGAGGAGTACCCAACTCATCGTGGAACCTTTTCCAAAATCTGTAAGTAAACTGGATGTCCTTGTCAGAAACCACAGAAACTGGCACCCCATGCCCTGCTATGACCTCCCTGATGTATACCTCAGCTAACTTCTCCATGATGACCCAAATCGAGTCCACTCCGCGTGCAATCCAAGGCAACTTCATAATGAAGTCCATGGTAATCTCCTCCCATTTCAAATGAGAATATCTAAAGGCAACGTCTTGTCGTGAGATTACTGATCTTGACCTTATTTCTCCTGCAAATCAATCACTTATTCGTGTACCAAGCTACATTTTGCTTCATGCAAGGCCACTAATAATCAGGATGAAGATCCTTATAAATCTTCGTCTCCTCGGGATGAATGGAAAATCTCGACTTGTACGCCTCTTCCATCGGAATCTAACGCAGACCAACCCGATACAGAACTTAGACTCTTTGATAGAGAGTCAATAAACCTCTGCTATCATGATCAAAGGAAGCCACCTAACCAACTATGCACTCACTCTTCCGATACTCTTCCTTTGTAGCCTCAATCCGTGCCTCTCGAATCTGCTCCAAAATTGGAGTAATCATAGTCAAAATCAAAAAAATATCCTGAATTGGAGCCACAAACTCCTTGTGGCTAGGAGCATCGGCCGCTACATTGGCTTTCTCCGGATGGTAAAGGGTCTCACAATCATAATCCTTCACCACAACCAACCATTTGCATTGCCTCATATTCATATTCGATTAATCCATCAAATACCTCAAGATCTTGTGATCTATGTAACTAGTACAATAAACCCCCTAGAGGTAATGTTACCAGATGTTGAGGGCGAAAACCACAACCCCCAGCTCCAAATCATGCGTCGAATTGTTCGCCTCATGATGCTTCAGCTACCTTGAAGTGTGTGCAATACCACGACCCCTCTGCATCAATATCGCACCCATGATAAATACGGCACAATAAACCACAAAATCCTCAACACCCTCTTGAAGGGTCAGAATCTATGCCTCACATAATCTCTATCATAGGGTCTCAAACGCTGCCTGTTGCATAGGCCCCCAGCAAAAAGTGGCAGTCTTCTTCGTCAGCCAGGTCAGGGGAACCGCTATCTTGTAGAAATCTTGAATAAATCTCTAATAATATCCTACCAACGCAAGGAAACTCTGAGATGGAGACCTCAGAACCTCCCACCTCATCACAGCCTCCACCTTGGCCGGATCGACCAGAATACCGGTCTAGTTCACAAGGTGCCCTAGAAACTGCACCTTGTGAAACCAGAACTTGCACTTGGAGAACTTCACATCCAATCTCTCCCTCCTTAAGGTCTTCAACACTTCTCACAAGTGCTCCTCATGATGCTCCTAGGTCTTGGGATAGACCAGGATGTCATCAATGAATAGAATCACAAACAAATTCAATATCGGTCAGCATACGCAGCTCATGAAGTCCATGAATGCGGCTGAAGCATTGGTGAGCCCGAAGGGCATCACCATGAACTCATAATGACCATAACGAGTCTGGAAGGACATTTTCTGCAT
Organism: Lactuca sativa; assembly: GCF_002870075.4. Classification (NCBI taxonomy): domain Eukaryota; kingdom Viridiplantae; phylum Streptophyta; class Magnoliopsida; order Asterales; family Asteraceae; genus Lactuca; species Lactuca sativa. The sequence continues at coordinate 74,265,099 of NC_056626.2, read as the reverse complement.
GTCTTCCTCTCGGAACCTCATCTGAGGATAACCAGAACGTAGATCAATCTTTGAAAAGCAAGACGTGCCCTGAATTTAGTGAAACAAGTTATAAATCCTCAGAATTAGATAACAATTCTTCACAGTTATCTTATTCAGCTCCCAGTAGTCAATACACATACAATGTCATCCATCTTCTTCTTCACAAACAGGATCGGTGTACCCCACTGTGAGCTACTCGGTCAGATGAAATACTTTTCTAACAGCTCCTGTAGTTGTGCAGATAACTTCTACATCTTTGGTGGAGATAACTGATATGGTGCTTTAGCTATCAGAGCCGCACCAGGAACCAAATCAATCCGGAACACCACCAACCTCTCCAGAGACACCCCAGGAAAATCCTCCAAAAACACATCGGGGTACTCCCACACAATCGGCACATCCTCAACCGACACCTTGCTCTTCTCCTGGGTATCTATAACATAGGCGACAAAACCAGAACAACCCTGATGAAAATAGTGTCTGGCCCTAGCGGTTGAGCATAGGACCAACTCGCGCTGAGCGTCCTCCTTATGGACCACCAACTCTCCCCAACTTGGGGTCTGAACACGTACCAGCTGGCGCTCACAATCAATCACCGCCCCATTAGGAACCAAGTCGATCAGATATTTCTCGCTAAACATCTCTAGAACGCAATCCCGATGAACCCTCGTTACTCGGACAAATCGATCATCCGTAATATCAACCTATAAGGGATGACCTAGCTTACTTGGAGCTCCAACAAACCTCTTGTTGAGCGCAAGAGACACGAAAGATCGAGTAGCCCTGAATCAAACAATATCAAAGTAGAGATGTCGTTCACAAGGAACGATCCTAAAACAAAACACACAAATATAAGCAGAGAAATCAACATAAATAAAGAGTTAAGGAGAAAATACATACTTGTTACCACATCTGTTGCAGCACGCGCCTCCTCAACAGTCAACTAAAAGGCCTTAATCCTCACACCAAGCGCATCCGCCTAGCCCTGGCGGCCATCCATAATCCGTAGGATCACTAGAGGAGGTGCTACTATTGGTCCTCTTGATGCTAAACTCAAGAAGTTGGCCTTTTTGTGGCTCCTCTGATTGCAATGAAAGCAAATCAGGTCTAATGTTTGTATGGTGGTGATAGTAACAGTATAATCCTTGCTAAAGTTCCCTGACTTACCGAACTTATAGCATCCCGAACCACCCGCTTTGCAAAACCGATCTTGCGACCTGTCGCATTTTCCATAGCGGCTCCGACCCTGCTGGCCCTTCGACCTACATTTGAAACCCTTGGGTTTCTTCACTGAAACCTCAACTATCTGGCCAGGCTCCACAATCCTCTTCCATATGTGCTCTAGATCAATCTCTCGCTCCCATTCCCTCCATATCATATCATCTAGAGTCGGGCAGGCAGAAAAACTAATGAACTCCCTGATGTCAGATCTCAACATATCATGGTATTCGATCTTCCTCATCTCCTCATCAGCTACATACTAGGTACCAACAATGCCCTCTCTCTGAACATGGCGGCGATCTCTGCCATAATCTCAATCGTCAGCCTCATGTCAAGAACTCCCTGGCTAACTGTTGCACCTCAACAGCCAATGTAAACTTTGCGTGAAGCCGGGTCACAATATCTGGCCAATTCATGACCTTAATGGTCGGGGCTCCCAAGGCATAGATAGCCTACTCCCACTAATCTCGGGCTCGCTCCCTTAAACATGTTGCAGCGAACCTTAACTTTAACCCCTCGAGGAAGAAGCTCATCATCTAAGCACACTCAATGAAGGTTATCCAAAGGCTAACTGCGATTGGGTACTTCACCCCAAAGAAATATGGTGCCCCACATCCCTTGAAATCCTTGAAGGAGAGTGTGCAGGCCCCCCGACTTGCTAGCTGCCAAATCGGTATTGAAGATTTGAAGGTGATCCTCCATCAACTCCATGATACACTCCTTAATCGATGCGAACATGATAGGGGTCGCATCAAGGATGCCTCTAGTAATCATTGATGCAATGAAATCGCATAATCCCTCATTAATCAGTTTGGTTCTCGTACTTGAACCAGATCCAAATCCAACAGCTCCTGCTCTGTGACGTGTCACCACCATACTGAAACATAACCATATAAACGATTAGCAAACACACGAGAAGATTCACACCCCCGAGTTCCCTAGATCATTGTGGTCTTCTTGGAGTTGCATGTAAATCATGTGCTTTCACTAGTACGGGACCAATACTACATTTAACACCTATTTATACCCTCCTTAAGGACTATCCCAACTCCTCCAAGTCACTTTTCCCAACTAATACATTTCTCAAACTATAAGGCATCCTATGTACCAAAGCATCTCATAGGGACTCCATAAGACTCCCTTCCTCACCCCTTTCTGCTATCATATGCAGAAGGAACTTCTACAAATACTACCTATGTACTACATTAACACAATTACATACTACTAGTACTACATAATTCTTCGAATGACAAGTCCCACACTGCAACAATTTGACTCAAACAAGAGTTGTGTAATAGAGTTAAACCTATCCTTCTACAATTATCCAATCACAATAATATGTAACCCAACGCGTTCATCCACTAGTTAGCTAGTACCAACAGAATTTCCTAAAGCACAAAGGATGCATCATTCGAGCATTAGGCAATTCGACTCAAAACATACCTAATACAGGTCATCCAAACAAGTAACTTATCAAATACTAGAATGCAAATCTAAAAGCTCATACATATAGGCACATAAAGGCATATATGCTAGCATTCTATCATGCAATTTTGAAGAAATCCTATCCTAATCGAGCATGAAATTCTCATATAATAACATAAAACATATAACTTGTATGGGTATTTTGGGAAGACTTACATGAGCTTGGCTAATTGCACGCATCACAACCCTTGTCTTTTACTAAAAATCCTTAGATTAAAATGTTTCTTTTTATGAAAAACCTACCAAACCCTCAATTTGACACTAGGAACATCCGAGAGTATGCCCAAATCCTTTAAACCAAGGCTCTGATACCAACTTGTAACATCCCAAAAATACAGATACAATTTTGTTCTCAATTTCATTAAAATCACACGACATTAATAGCAAAAGAGTCAAAACAATGTCATAGTAACATGTTATTAGAGTACAAACTCCCAAAATCTCTAAATACGGAAATCTTAGGGTGATGCGGTGCGATCAGGCCGGGTCATTGCCCTTCGAACTCGAAGTAATTGAAATGTAAACTAAAAAAACTAATCACAAAACTTAGTGATTTCCCCCAAAATATAACATACTAAACAATCATACTTCCAGGAATATCTAGGTGCTTGCCTACCCCAGTCTATTTCAACCGGATACTATCAAGCATATATAGGGTGCTTACCTACCCCTTTGGTCTATTTCAATCGGATACTATCAAGCATATCTAGGTGCTTGCAACCCTTTCGGTCTATTCCAACTAGATACCGGATCTATTTCACCCCTACTACTACCACATAATATCATAACATAAATCACAGAGTCATCAAGCAAATGTAGGCATAACTGACAATTGTCACAAAGACAACCATCACACTACATCATAAACTAGTGGGCCGACATTGGTGCCTTCGACCCATGGATACTGCGAAGGAAGACTTAACTCAAACTGAAGATATCAAATCGCACACAGTGGATGACTCGCAAAAACCACTTCCTAACACAAAAACATAAAACCCTAATTAGAAATTAGGCCACACTCTAACTCAAAGTTCCAAACCCTAGTTCTTGACTTAAGGTAAAAAGGGCTCCTTTATTATTGCCTTAATGGGCCTCCCTCCTCTTAATACCCAAATCCATAAAAGGCCCAAAAAGGCATCGAAGATAAGGCCGAATATGGCCCGAGAACCCCCAACATTGCCTTAAGCCCTACAATGACCTGCTACCATCCAGTGGGCCCGAGGCCCAACTTAAACAAGTCCAAAAGGCCCAACACAAATCAAGCCTAAAATTGTCTAAGCCCAAATACTATGTATGTGCGACGTACATGGTTCATATATCCAGTGTAAGTTGCTGACCAATCGAAATCCGGGCACTGACCCTCTCAAGTACACCCAACATATTGGCCAGTCCGCCCATACTCATCTCCAAGTCTTAATGCCTTCAACCATAACGTCCAAAACTTAGATCCAAGCTCAAAATAACGTCTTAAGCCATAAAGTTGCAAACTTTATGCTCTTACATGCATGGATGGGGTTCAAACTATGAATTAAGCCCATTAACTCACTTGGATGGTTACTACACTTGCATTGTTGATTCTTAACCACCAAGATCTGATTTTGACTTAAAACACTCCCAAGAGTCCAAAAGGACAACTCAAATGGCCTAGAGTTGCTCATACTCCAAGAAACCAAACTATGGGACCAAATGATGTCATATTCTACCCTAAACCAAGATCTATGCTTGTATTGATCATGGTTCAAACTTTATAACTTCAATAGGTTGGAAAATGGTGCACAAGCTCTGGATCGATAAGCTCCTTCTTCTCTTCTTTGCTACTTCCCAAACTTCCTTTTCCTTTAAAACCACCAAAGAATACCATAAATACTCAAGGCAAGCTCAAAATACACATTAGGAGGCTAGGGTTCAAGATTTACATTAAAATGTAAATAGAGGTTAAGAGGGTAGAGGACTTGAGGGACTTAAGGTCTTTAAATACCATGTAAACCCTATAAATTAGGGTTTGTCCCTAGCTCGATTACACCCAGCGTACACATGGGTACGCTGAACATACACTAGGGATCCCCTGATGATGCGTATGTAAGGAGTACATTGTGCGTACCTAGTGTATACCCTATGTACTCGCAACCCTTTGACACCTTTTATTTAGATTAAATCCAGAATGAAACAATAAAATCATATGTGGTGACTCGAGTGGTACTATATATATATATATATATATATATATATATATATATATATATATATATATATATATATATATATATAGTAACGCCCATGTTTATGGGCTAAGCATTAATATGATGATGTAATATTCAAGGTCACCCATTGTAACTCATTTTGAAGTAATAAAGATTAATTATTTGAGTATTATATGAATTTATGTGCTTTATACTTATTTATAAAGATATAATAAATTAAGAATGAAAATAAGGGTCAAAAATAACATGTTAGATAACCCAATATCTATGAAGAAAACTGGAGTGATTGTGACAAGGATTTCGGAGATATAATGATCGCCGACATCCGAGTTATAACAAAGAAGTTATGACACGTCGAAGCTTCGTGATAGAACTGGCATGACACTGTGTGATGCAAAAAGTGAGTTTACGATAAAGTGCTTTTTAGCCTTAGCGATTTAAATGAAAGTCGTAGCATATGTTAAACCAAGAGCATGCATAAAAAGAACGCCCAAATCTAACTTCGTATGAGAGAGTTATGAATTTTCTAAGATTTGGCTTAATAGTATGCAGCCCTGAGTTTGAATATTAGATCAAACGACTTTTAGCTGACACAACTTAAATAAGAACCGAATATCTCCTTAATTTTAGCTCAATGGCAAAAAGAAGAAAAAAGATGCCAGATGACGAAGTTATGAATTTTTAATGGACTTATCATGTCCCGGCCTGTTAAAAATATAACTTTATAAATAAATTGAAAATTAGACGACGGAGTCTAAACGAAAGTTGTAGAGTACATCTCTACCTACATGTGGATATAAAGAACATCGAAAATGAATCTGGTATGCAAAAGTTACGAATTTTTTAAGTCGAGAAGGCAAAATGCGAGACTATCTAAGGAACAGTCCGCGCAGAAAGGGAGAACACACCGTGTTCGCGTGTAACGCCCAAAATTTCAAAACAATTAAAACTTTTCAAAAACCACTCATTTTAATAACGTTGTTACAAAAAGGTTTTCAATACATTATTAAACAGAGTATTTTCCCAGGTTCATATCATAAAACACCAACGCGAGGAATGGTACGATCACGCCTTTGCCTTGTCACAGACTCCTGAGAACCTGATAACATAAAACCACAACTGTAAGCCCGAAAGCTTAGTGAGATACCCCCAATATACCAACCACATATACGCCCTTCCAGGCCACGACCTTCCGGTCCATACATATTGCCTTTCGGCCCATAACATATTGCCTTCCGGCCCATAGCATAAAACGCATACATAACATAACAAATCATAGAACGACCCTGCATACCGGGTCACACCCCAGATCTAGCAATCATACGCATAACACATAATCATATAACAGTTCACAGTTAGTAATTGATCAACAGATCACATAACGTAGCATTACTCTAATCAAGATACCGGTCTAGCCGGTCACTAGCATAACATTACCCTACGAATCAGTCAACATACTGAATGCATACATACGCCTTTCCAGGCCATGACCTTCCGGTCCACATAGCAATGCCTTCCGGCCTGTAACATATAATGACAACTTCCCGGATTTCCATCCAGTAAAAAGGGTCGGCCTTGGTGCCATAAACCCTAGCGATATAGTGAGGATAACTCACCTCGAAACTGCCGACTGAACAGATAGCTCAAGCTGCTCTGATCACTGATACGATCTCCACCTCTGGTTAGCCACCAATGCACTGAACTCAAACGATAAACAATAATTACCAAAATACCCCTGGAACCACTGGTAAATCCTTGGTCAAAGACAAGGTCAAAGTCAACCCCTGACTGACCCTACTCGCCGAGTCAACCCTAAGACTCGCCGAGTCCCCAGGCTCAGAACTTCACTCAACCCGCGACCTAACTCGCCGAGTCACCCCAAGACTCGCCGAGTTCAACGACTCTGAGTCCACTCGCCCTTAACTCACCGATTCCTTAAGACACCCTTTCTACACGTCGAGTATCCCCTTTTTACTCGACGAGTTCCTCCTGGAAGAATCGCGGGGCCACCCCGACTCAACTCGCCGAGTCTGAAGAACAACTCGACGAGTCCCAGTTATTCTTCAAGCTACTCGCCGAGTCTGTTCATCGGACTCGTCGAGTCCATGCCATGCAGTCGATCAAACTGCTTCCTGAGATAAGTATTGTCCCGAAATACACAAGCATGGGACCTTCTGGACCTCTAAGGTCCTAATACAGGGTTATAGTCGTTTGGGTAACAAGGTACTAATCCATCTAATCACCAAATGGGTTCCATAAACCCTAAATCAATGCACACATCAACATAACAGAAGAAGATCCGAAATATTACCTGAATAACGCACTCTCTGTGTCCCCAACCCGCAGAACTCGAATCCCTTGCTGTTCCTTTAGCCAAAACTCTTCTCCTCCTTGCACAACAATTCCTTCAAGGCCCTAATATCCTTCAATCTTGCTCCAGATGCCCACAGCCATTTAGGGTTCTTCTCATTCGACTAAAGACGGACAATGACGGCCTATAAGTGCCTCTTATACGTTCCAAAACCAAACGGCTAGGGTTTCCGCTGAACAACGTCGACTCGCCGAGTCCATATCGGACTCGTCGAGTCCAGTCGCGAACCCGCGACCCGGTCTGCGATCCTACTCGGCGAGTCTAGGCTCCAACTCGCCAAGTCCCCTCTTAAATCACCCCAAAAACATAATTATATCAATATTTGGAATTCCGGGCTGTTACATCGCGAAGACTAGGCCTCGGTTCGGGCACGTTGCCCCATTTGATGATCGACACGCATTGTATGAACCTCACTCCTATGCGATGTGTATGAGGGTACGCCCTGCGTACCGAGGAACGCGTTTTGTACTTCGCTGGAGCGCCCAACATAGTCAGCATCCTTCTCATACATTTCACACTTCTTTCTCTCACTACTCTCTATCTAAACCTCCCAAAGACCCCCAAAGCCTTGGAAACCTCCCTAGCACTAGAAGAAAGCCCCGGAGCGACCGAAGGCTCCTAGAAAAACAGTTTCTTCGGTTTGAAACCCTGCCCGCACAGAGCCCGATTTCTAGCAAAAACCATTGTTTCGTCAAAGGAGATTATTTTAAGAAGTGAAGCACTATCTGAATCACTACCTTATAAAGTGAGTGCATAGTTACTTTCATCTTACACATAGATATGAAGTATTTTATATAAATTACATGCTATGTGTGCATATTATCTGTTTATCTTGAAGATCTATGTCGGATGAAAGATTTAAAATTTCTTTTTTTAGTGCTAAGACTTTTTTTTCTTCAGATCTGAACTGTATATGTATTTTTTTTTTGTCAGACCTAAACATTTTCCTTCGGATCTGAACTGTATGTGTATTTTATATCTACAAATATGTTAGGTAAAACACGGGTAGATGAAATAGTTGGTGTGTGAAAAAATAATATTATGAGAGGCCTTGGTATTGAAGATGATCCAATCATCTAGCAGAGTATAGATGACGACCACAAACTTTTCTAGACAGTCTAGTGGAACGCTAGCAGGCTCGCAACCTGTAGGTGTTTATTTAAACTAAGTGTTCACCAGGTCTACTCCATCCCCCTCATGGTTTCCTTATTTGACATAAATTGAAGAGGTATCCCCTAAGCAATGTTGTCACCCCGATGATAATCCTTAGGCTAGGTCCCTTATATTAGATGCTTTAGGTACGTAAAGTGAGGATAACATGAATGGGTAATCGGGTTTGTTTGGTTTGTTGAAGTTAATAAACTTATTTATTGTGGGTTGAAAATCCTATGTGCTCACCAGGCTCCCAAGCCTGGCCCACTCAGTTTCTTGTAGTACAAGTAGTGGCAAGAGCATAGTTGGATGACTTGACGAGAGGATTATGGATTATAGGCTAGTAGATATAAATAAATGTTGTAAAGCCTATGTTGTACTGTTTATGCTTTTGATCTGTATTAACAATGACATCCCAGGGTTTTAATATAATGAAATACATTTTTGCGTGTCATAATTTTAAATGTTTTTAAAATTATATATTTTTGGTATATTTACTAATTTTCAAATTAAATAACACATTACAAGTCTCATAATATAAAATAAAATACCATAAACACTAAAGATAATTTATTGCACTAATATGTCAAATCCAAATAGTCATTCCAATAGTAAGTAAATGTAACACATTGCTAATATTGCATAATATTTATTATAGAAAACAAAACATGTACAACATTGAGGATCTGCAAGCCCTGAATCCATTAAGTGTGGTCTAAACTCTAGTGAACTCTCATTCTAATTCCTGTTAAGTAACTTGGTCTTGGTGGACTAACAGGTGGAGTTCTAAAAGTTAAAGGCAGGTGACCTAAAAAAAAAGATAAACTTTTTACTAAAAAAGAAAAGGAGAATGAACAAAGATAAGGAATTAGGAGACTACTGACCACAAGATCAGCAAACTCGAACCATGGGCAACAATCAAAGATTTCGCAAATGAAAACAACTGTGTCTCCTACAAGAAATCCTGCATTTGCTTCAAGCATATCAGAAACCTTCATAAACTAAAGCACATATTTATTCCATGTCTTTGTACAAATAGATGACTCCTTCCACAGTCTTGGAAGGATTCTTTTGATTCAAAACAACCATTCTGTATTTCACCTAAAAGTTCTTATCAGGGTCAGCCCAACAGATTGATCACTCTCCAGATATATGCATATTGTGTCAAAAGACTCACATACCCCTGCATTATGAAAACAAGATTGTTACTATACATACAAAGTTATAAAACTAAAAACTATACATACTGCATTATGAAAACAAGACGAAGCTCCCATCCACCAGCTTGAAAGAATCTACTAAATATCTTACGGGTTTCCATTATATCTCATTCATATCAAACCAAGAAGATGATCGAGCTAATCCAGCTAGACTATTACAGGTTTCCATTATATCTCATTCATATCAAACCAACAAAATATGATCATTAATATAATGACTCATTCCATTACCTTGTCTATTTCATTCCATTCCATCCAACCAAACATACCTCATGTGACATCCCCAAAATCACGGCCAGAAAAGAACGATTTTGTTTATGCTTTGTAAAAATCAGAGTATTCTTTTCATAAAAATGTTGCGGAATTTGCTCCCAGAAAAACACGATAAATACGTTATTAAAACATTTTCGAAGAAACGTATTTTTATTCATATTAAAACGTTTGGGATGTCATCGTTAATACAGAAACATAAGCATAAACAAAACTTACAATTATTTACACTAGTGATCTACATCTCTTTAAATCTCTCAGTGTAATGTCACTTCATATCGCCACCTGTGATGTAGATAAACTGAGTGGGTCAGGTTGGGAAACCTGGTGAGTACATAGGGTTTTCAACCCACAATAATATAGTTATTATGTTCAAACAATCAAACAATCAACTCAATTATCCATCCCCATTATCTTCTTTTAGTCTTCCCTAAAGATATTATCTCAAGGGTCATCTCCTATATCATATTTACTTCTCATCTCCTTACATCGTATTTCCTTATATGATTGTTCCTATGAACTTTACCTAAGGATCATCGCCTACATTGCATAGACAATACTAATCCGGGGATTACTCCCTCAATATGTGTCTAGCAAGAGTTAGGGTATCATCGCATGATTACGCAGCCACAACATCGCCTGGACTTGTAAATCATGATAAGGGTTAATCTATCATCGCATGAATACATAGCCACAACATCGCCTGGACTCGTACTTCATAATAAGGGTTAGACTATCATCACATGAATACGTAGTTACAACATCGCCTGAACTCGTAATTCATCACCTACAAGTTACTAGCCTGCTGGTGTTTCCATGGGGTTGTCTATAATAGTCCGTGCTCGCCATCTATACTCTGGTAGATGACTACATCTCCAAATTGTCGGACAAGGTTGTAGTATCCTACATCACCGATTCATAATCACCTATCTATCCTCACCTAATTATCATCACCTTCCTATCATCACCTATCTCTCATTATTTTATTTCATCACTCACCAACTATTTCATCTACCCATGTTTTATCCCAACATATTTGTAGATATAAAATAAATATACACTTTAAATCATTTAAAACATGTATAAATCATTCATCCAGCATAGACAACAAGTATTCAAACAATATGCACACATAGCACGTAATTTATATTAAAATACTTCATATCTATGTGTAAGATGAAAGGGACTATGCACTCACCTGAGTAGGTGGTGACTCAGCGCTCGAACAGCGCTTCGATACTCTCAAAACGATTTTCCTTCGATGAAACCTAGTACCAATACCACTAGGGTTTAGTCTAACGATAACAGCGACAAATTAATTAGTCTGACTATTATTAAGCGTTAATAACGCTCAATATAACTCATAATAATAGCCCAAATAATTATTATAAGTTCCTAATAATGTTACTATATTAAAACATAAGCTATACTAAAGATAGGTTAGGCGTAGCTCACTTACAGCGGGTTTTCTCGAAAACCGGGCTTCGCTGGAGCAGCGTTCCCGAGCCGAAAGGCTCTTTTCTCGGGACTCTGGGAGCCTCGAGGCTTCCTTCGGGTGCTAGGGGGTTTACCTAGGCTTTTAGGGGGGTTAGGGAGGCTAGAGAGAGAGTCTAGAGAGACAAAGTGAGTTTGGGAGGTGTGAAGAGAAGGCTAGACCCGACACCTCTATTTATAGTGCAAAATCTGATGGAATCGCCGAGTAGGGGGGACCTACTCGCCGAGTTGGTCCATGTGGTGGCCTTCTGGTGGTGCCACGTGTCCAATTCTGGTGGTGCCACGTCACCCCCTATCGCGTATCAGCCTTTGAACTTAGAAAAATCATAACTCTTGCATACAAGCTCCGTTTTCGATGTTCTTTATATCCACACGTAGGTAAAATCAAGATCTACAACTTTCGTTTAGACTCCGTCGGCTAATTCTCGACCGATCTCAAATTTAACAGTAGGAGGCGTTTAGACTATTAAATGACCGCGAAGAATTCGTAACTCCTTCATACGAACTTCGTTTTCGTCCATTTTTTTTACCGTTGAGTTCCTATTAACGAGATCTTCAACTCTCATTTAGGTCGCGTAAGCTAAAAACCGCTCGAACTAAAATTCGAGTTTCGGGCCGTGCACTGCTAAGCCGAATCTTAGAAAAATCATAACTTCCTCATACGAAGTCAGATTTGGGCGTTCTTTTTATCGACGCTCTTAGTTTAACATTTTCTAAAACTTTTGTTTAGATTGCTAAGGCTAAATCTCGCTCTATCGTAAATTCACTATTTACGCTTCCCGGTGCCGTGCCGGTTTTGCCGTAAAACTTCGACGGGCCATAACTTCTTCGATATAACTCGGATTTCGGCGTTCTTTATATGTACGGAAACCTTGAGACATATTCCACAACTTGGTTAAGATTATTTATTCTAAATAATATTTTGTCGAAAAGTCGTTTTCGACCCCTATTGCCTCTAATTTGACTAGCCCGGATCTACGGGTGTTACAATTATCTCCCCCTTAGGATGATTACGTCCCGGAATCATCAACGAAGCAGAGTCGTATAATGACTCCATACGTCATCTCTTCATCCTAGGTAATAATTATAACTTCTACATTCCTTCAAGTTTATCTCTTAAACTCATTGGTTGTAAGAGTACTCGATCGTGCACCTGTTCTCTACCTCAGGCTAGACTCCCAATTATGACCTTCAAGTCACAATCTCGATCCTCCTTGGATATGAACTTGAGATAATTTCTTTTATTATTACTACAGATCGATGTGTCATATTCTAATGACCTATCATCGTATGTTGCAACACTTAGACTTAGGTCTCTTAGAGTTAAACTCTAAAACAGACTATGCCTTCCTTCATGTTCTAATGTGATATAATCACACTTTAACATTAGGCATTTCTAGCTATCAAATTCTGAGCGCGATATTTCTATTGGTCTCTTTGATTCCAATCGTTTGGTTTAAGCCGGACGCTTCATCAAACTTGGTTCTCTGAACCACGTAACCTACTCATCGTGGTCGGACTCAATGGGATATGACCACTAGGGTCGGGATAACAACAATCTTCTTAGTCATTACCGAAACAATGGTAACGACATACTTGAATACAACGAAATCAATTACTAGCTTCTTAGTAACCTTGTGACTTTCCCTGATCCAAGTGTGAGCCCTGTGCTTCCGGTAGTATAGGCCTCTACTACCATTCACACCTACTCATACTCGTCCCAAGTATTGTCTCGCAGTTTCCCAAGTCACCATGCAGTAAATCACACAACAACTTAACACATCAGATAACAAAACAAAGGTTTTATATTATTTCTTGAAACGATTACATAGGTGTTCAAGTTCACCCTAGACTATGCCTCTACTAGGCTACATCATACGAAACTATGGCTACTGAATAATCCGATCTTCGGGTAAGAAGTCTTCATTCTTGATTCCTCACATTGTTGTCTGCTTCATTGAGGATCATGTGGAATGCCCTTGGTTTCGGCGGTGCATTTGGTCTTGCAGCTTCGTTTTTCTTTGGACAGTTCTTTGAAATATGCCCATCATTTCCACATTCGTAGCACTTCTTGTTGTCGAATGTACAATCTCTGGAATAGTGACCGGTCCTACCACACTTATAGCACGTCACTTCACCATCGCATCTTCCGAAGTGCTTCTTCTTGCACTTCTCACACCACTTGGCTTCATTCCTTCGGTCATCCAGGTTAGACTTCGAGAACTTTCCCTTATTATCAGGTCTTGAGGATCCTTCCAACTTCCTCTTCTCACCAACTTCAACTTTCTCCAGACCCTTTTCTCTTATTTGGGTCTCAACATTCTTGGCTGCCCAGATGGCGGCTTTCAAAGTGGTTGCTTGTTTGACCATTGGACCAAAGTCTGCTGGTAATCCATGGGCAAACTTATTGACCTTGGAGAGTTCAGTTGGAACTAGATAAGGAACAAGCTTCATTTTCTCCGTAAAACTTGCAGCATACTCGATGACACTCATCTTTCCCTTCTTTAGATTCTGAAACTCGTTGTTGATTTCCAGAAGATCCTGTTCAGAGCAGTACTGCATTTTTAGCTGCACCAGAAAATCCTCCCATGACATCTTGCTCGCTTCTCCTTTGGGCATCGAATCAACTAGTAGCTTCCACCAGCTTAGTACTTCAGATTTCAACAGAGGAACCGCGAGAGCGGTCTTTTGCCTGTTGCTACACTCACAACTCTCAAACATCGTCTCCATCTCGGAGATCCAGTTTATGACTTCCACCGGCGTCGGGCTTCCAGATAGACTCGATGGTTTGGACGCCATGAAATCCTTGTATTTGCATCCACGTCCATCATTTCCTCCATCCTGGTGGTTTTGCCTAACTATTGGTGGGTTGGCTTGACCAACAGTCCCACTGTAGTTTCCCTCCTCAGTCTGCCCTTCGTTCAACTCGAGTTGTTCGATCTGAATGGTCGCTTCCTCTCGATTTTGTTGGAGCAAACGCCTGGTTTCCTCCATTTGACGATCCAACATCGCTTGCACTCCGGCCATTGTGACTGGCTCAGCAGCGGCTTCCATCACCGGTATTTGCTCAATCACTAGGGGTTGGTTTCTGTTCCCATTTGCATTCACGTTTCCGCTACGGGTTCTTGCCATCTTGATCTATACACCGAATAAGGTGAATCTAGATCTTTACTTAGGATTGACGGTTAAATCATCCTTATCACTCTGAAACGTTTATATGCTAGTTCTAATATCGTAGTCGTACGTTTAGAATCCTAAACACATAAGGTTTCCAGATCCGGTCGGCAACAGACCATAAATCCGAACAACTAACAGCATATCAGGCACAAGTATTTAGCACATAAAAGCATTTTAGGAACAATTCTTAAAATAAGCTAGTGCTCACACCTCACAATCATCGCTTAGCATTCTAAGTTTAAGTCTAGAAATAAATCCATATTCCTAGTTCGCTTAAACTAATGCTCTGATAACAACTGTGACATCCCCAAAATCACGGCCAGAAAAGATCGATTTTGTTTATGATTTGTAAAAATCAGAGTACTTCTTTTCATAAAAATGTTGCGGAATTTGTTCCCAGAAAAACACGATAAATATGTTATTAAAACATTTTCGAAGAAACGTATTTTTATTCATCTTAAAACGTTTGGGATGTCATCGTTAATACAGAAACATAAGCATAAACAGAACTTACAATTATTTACACTAGTGATCTACATCTCTTTAAATCTCTCAATGTAATGTCACTTCATATCGCCACCTGTGATGTAGATAAACTGAGTGGGCCAGGTTGGGAAACCTGGTGAGTACATAGGGTTTTCAACCCACAATAATATAGTTATTATGTTTAAACAATCAAACAATCAACTCAATTACCCATCCCCATTATCTTCTTTTAGTCTTCCCTAAAGATATTATCTCAAGGGTCATCTCCTATATCATATTTACTTCTCATCTCCTTACATCGTATTTCCTTATATGATTGTTCCTACGAACTTTACCTAAGGATCATCGCCTACATTGCATAGACAATACTAATCCGGGGATTACTCCCTCAATATGTGTCTAGCAAGAATTAGGGTATCATCGCATGATTACGCAGCCACAACATCGCCTGGACTTGTAAATCATGATAAGGGTTAGTCTATCATCGCATGAATACATAGTCACAACATCGCCTGGACTCGTACTTCATAATAAGGGTTAGACTATCATCGCATGAATACGTAGTTACAACATCGCCTGAACTCGTAATTCATCACCTACAGGTTACTAGCCTGCTGGTATTTCCATGGGGTTGTCTATAATAGTCCGTGCTCGCCATCTATACTCTGGTAGATGACTACATCTCCAAATTGTCAGACAAGGTTGTAGTATCCCACATCACCGATTCATAATCACCTATCTATCCTCACCTAATTATCATCACCTTCCTATCATCACCTATCTCTCATTATTTTATTTCATCACTCACCAACTATTTCATCTACCCATGTTTTATCCCAACATATTTGTAGATATAAAATAAATATACACTTTAAATCATTTAAAACATGTATAAATCATTCATCCAGCATAGACAACAAGTATTCAAACAATATGCACACATAGCACGTAATTTATATTAAAATACTTCATATCTATGTGTAAGATGAAAGGGACTATGCACTCACCTGAGTAGGTGGTGACTCAGCGCTCGAACAGCGCTTCGATACTCTCAAAACGATTTTCCTTCGATGAAACCTAGTACCAATACCACTAGGGTTTAGTCTAACGATAACAGCGACAAATTAATTAGTCTGACTATTATTAAGCGTTAATAACGCTCAATATAACTCATAATAATAGCCCAAATAATTATTATAAGTTCCTAATAATGTTACTATATTAAAACATAAGCTATACTAAAGATAGGTTAGGCGTAGCTCACTTACAGCGGGTTTTCTCGAAAACCGGGCTTCGCTGGAGCAGGGTTCCCGAGCCGAAAGGCTCTTTTCTCGGGACTTTGGGAGCCTCGAGGCTTCCTTCGGGTGCTAGGGGGTTTACCTAGGCTTTTAGGGGGGTTAGGGAGGCTAGAGAGAGAGTCTAGAGAGAGAAAGTGAGTTTCGGAGGTGTGAAGAGAAGGCTAGACCCGACACCTCTATTTATAGTGCAAAATCTGATGGACTCACTGAGTAGGGGGGCCCTACTCGCCGAGTTGGTCCATGTGGTGGCCTTCTGGTGGCCCCACGTGTCCAATTCTGGTGGTGCCACGTCACCCCTATCGCGTATCAGCCTTCGAACTTAGAAAAATCATAACTCTCACATACGAGCTCCGTTTTCTACGTTCTTTCTCCGTTTTCTACAACTTTCATTTAGACTCCATCGGCTAATTCTCGACCGATCTCAAATTTAACAGTAGGAGGCGTTTAGACTGTTAAATGACCGCGAAGAATTCTTAACTCCTTCATACGAACTCCGTTTTCGTCCATTTTTTTACCGTTGAGTTCCTATTAACGAGATCTTCAACTCTCATTTAGGTTGCGTAAGCTAAAAACTGCTCGAACTAAAATTCGAGTTTCGGGTCGTGCACTGTTAAGCCGAATCTTAGAAAAATCATAACTTCCTCATACGAAGTCAGATTTGGGCGTTCTTTTTATCGATGCTCTTAGTTTAACATTTTCTACAACTTTTGTTTAGATTGCTAAGGCTAAATATCGCTCTATCGTAAATTCACTATTTACGCTTCCCGGTGCCGTGCCAGTTTTGCCGTAAAACTTCGACGGGCCATAACTTCTTCGTGATAACTCGGATTTCGGCGTTCTTTATATGTACGGAAACCTTGAGACATATTCCACAACTTGGTTAAGATTATTTATTCTAAATAATCTTTTGTCGAAAAGTCGTTTTCAACCCCTATTGCCTCTAATTTGACTAGCCCGGATCTACGGGCGTTATACCTCAAGAGGATTTAACGTGATGACTAGGACTTGTTTCCTTATAATTTCTTTAAATATTACCAACAAGATAATCTTATACTTAAAAACGCATCCAAACATATTTAATTTTAACAGTGATTTATAGTAAAAATCATACATCTTTTTATAGGTTTACAGCCTCAGCATAGAATTGTTTCTTTGAGTAGCCAGATTTTCTCAATTTGGCAATAACATATGCATTTTTTAGCTGCATGTATATAGAAAACAAGTAGTACCAAGTCAATAGACAAAGGAAGGTAAAACTGAAACTTGAAAATTAAAGATAAGTTAAATTACACTTTCAGCTTAAAAAGATAATATATACATATATATATATATATATATATATATATATATATATATATATATATATATATATATATATATATATATATATATTACTCGTATAGAGAAGCATTTAGAATGTAAAATTTAATGTAAAAGGTAGTAAAGTAGATGTAATTGTAACATCTAGAAAAATATCATCTTTTGTTCTTCTCCATCCAATCCTTGTGAACCACCTGCAGATGAAGCGTCTAATTAAGCTCTTTTAATCAACTCAGATATCTAAATTACCTTTTGTTCTTTCGGATTTTAAATTACCTTTTGTGGTGGAACGTGATGCTTCCGGGCGAGGTATCAGTGTTGTACTTATGCAAAATCAGAAACCGATAGCCTATTTTAGTAAGGCATTAAGTGACCGCAACTTAGTTAAATCGGCCTACGAACGAGAAATCATGGCCTTGGTGCTTTCAGTTCAAAATTGGCGTTCCTATTTGCTTGGTACCACTTTTACCGTGTATACAGATAAAAAGAGTCTAAATTTTTTGCTGTAAAAACGAATTACTAGCCCCGATCAGCAGAATTGGGTAGCAAAGTTGTTGGGATATGACTTTGAGATATGTTATAAACCGGGCAGGGAAAATAGAGCTGCTGATGATCTGTCAAGAAGGGCAGAAGATGGTGAAATTATGGCACTGGTCTCAGAACCTTCATGGCTACAGGGAGGGGAGTTGTTGACAGAAACACAACATGATGCTGATCTACAAAGGTTAAAGACTGATTGTGAATCAAATCCTACATATCATCCCGGTTATCAAGTAAAAAATGGAGTTTTATATTACAGGGGGCGATTGGTAATTTCCAGATAATCAAAATTTATTCCTGATCTTCAAAAAGAATTCCACGAATCAGCATATGGGGGACACTCAGGATACTATCACACCTATCGAAGATTAGCGGGTAACCTCTATTGGTCGGGTATGGTTTCACGAGTGAAAGAGTGTGTGAAGGCTTGTATTACTTCAAACAATTAAACAAATACTCATATCATCAGATGATAATACTGTATGACCTGAGTGTATGTATTTCAGTCCTCGAAGAAGTTGATAAAGAAAGAATTGATGGTGTTCTGGTGTTAAGTCATTGTTTCCTTTAATAACCTGATGTAGACCAGATCCCATAAAACTCTCAATTTTGTTTTTCATTATAAATAAAAGTTGTGTACTTTTGGATACTTACCAGACTTGTAGAGATGAAAATCTTCTTCTTTGTGCTTCCAAATACCAACATCAGGATTTGTAGAGATGAAAGTGTTGTTGTCAACCCGGCCTCTGGATACCTTTCCAGAACTTTGAATCATCATGGTCTGAAAAAGATGAACAAACCAAGATTATATAGTAATAATTTTGACGATTAAGCAATCTAGGTGTTTATAATTATAGAATTTAAGGTGTTTACCATTCTTATGTGATAAATGACAAGCTTTTTAAGGCTAATTCGGTTATGAGGATAAGGAGGGCATTTATGTGTTTTGGTCAGATGTTCGATAGAAAGGTAAGGTATGATATGCTTACTTCGTATCTCAGAATCTGATATTCCTCAATCGTAGTCAAAACTTCCTTCACCGCATCACGCAGACGCCTCCCGGCCATTGTTGTGAATTCTACAAAAACCATAAAAACAAGTGGAAAATCAGTAACACTAAGTATGCCAAGTATAAGATTACCTCCTGGAACACTGAGAATAACAAGTTGCCCGATTTGCAAAATCTGAATTGGTAGTGTGGCAGGCTGCATAAGGTTGCCCAGTCGTATGGATCATGCATTTCACAAGTGTCGATCAGAATGGGTTTGGGATCCTGACAATTGATCTGCTCCTCATCTGGTTTTTTCAGTAACCCTCCAACCAGCTTCCAAATGCATTTCCCTTAAACATTACATTGATACATTTAGATCCATTAATTTAACAATTAAGTGTGTAGTGTAGAGATATAAAACCCTGCCTGGTCATCTCCCTGTTTGAAGTCAAATGCTCCAGGTCCATCAGTGGTTCCAGCAGCAAAAGCAAATCCCATAGCAGCAGGGCACGTTTTGACATTATTATTATTATTATTATTATTATTATTATTATTATTATTATTATTATTATTATTATTATTATTATTAGCTGCTTCTGAAAGTTAGACTTTGAGGTTGGAAAAATCAATGTATGTGTGGCAATAATTAACTTTCCCTTTCAGTTGTTCAGACACACTTTCAAAGAGTTGTGTGGCTTTTTTAAATTGCCGTTCACCAATGATACGTACGCTCTCAAATTCATCTGGGTACCTAAATAAAATCTCCAACAATATAAGTTTGATACTACTATTAAAACTCAAGCTAGTGTTTTTGGGCCAATGGAATGGAATGGTTCATTCCATTGGAATAAAAGAAACAGAATGGACCTTTCTTACATTTTGTTATTCTTCATTAAAGAGCCAGTGAGTGTTTCTTTTTCATTCCATCATGATTTTCATTCTGTTATAACTTTACTTTCTGAAAATATTCTTTTTATTACATTCTTATTTGCCTTCTAATGATGTTTAATTTTTTAGTTTAGTAATATAAATTCTATAATTATAAATTATAAATATAATATATATAGAATGGTAAATACCTCACTTTGATAATGATAACCTATCATTAAGCAATCTTGCATCACCCGTATCTTCAAAAGATTCTACCTTATAACATGATGTTCATTCTAGGTGGTTAGAGGAGAGGAATACCATTGGTCAAATATCTTTTCACCGTGTTTTTCTGGTAAAAGCTATTATATTCACCATATATCATTGTCGATTGAAGCCCTACCTTTTTACTTATATTTGAATTTTTTTTGTTTCTAATATTCACATTAATGATAATAGTAATTAGAGTGCAATCTGGGCATCACATTCATAACAAATTTGTTGCTCTACAGAGGATTGTAGTGGCTACTGAGGGAACTATTTGAGCCTCTTCTAAGACCCAACAAAAAGCGGAAAAATAACAGAGGTCTGGTGTTCAGCTTATATCTTTTCTAGAGAGAAACAGAGAAAAATAACAGAGATTTTAGTGATTGCCTTACAAAAATAAAAATCACAAACATGGTCTTCCTCCTCTTCCCATTTACTCTCCATTTTTCTAAACCAACGTAAGAAGAAACCAACCTATTAGAATGTTGATTCCATTTCTTGCTTCTCGTCACCACATTGATGAAAACAAAACTTATTAAATTAAGGATTTTATGTTATGTAAACCAAATCAAGAAGAAATAAACAACTCTGATAAACTTCATGTAAGAAAAATAGAAAAATAATATATACCTTTTTTCAAGGAACCATGTTTGGGATACTCACAGTGGTGTGTATCTGTGATTGCAACCCAGAGAAGGAGGGGTGTGGTGGCTGAGCGATGTTAATAGAGAATAATGAAGACTGAAGGTGGTGGTGGTGCATTGTGGGTGCGGTAGTCTGGTGGATGAGTTGGTGGCGGTGTTCATTGTGGCGGAGGGATTAGGGTTTCTAGAGTGAGAGACGAAAAGGGGGAAATGGGGGGAATGTCTGCAGAAGGAAGCATGTAATCAAGATCTTTGAAGAAGCGTGTCTAGAAGAAAAGAAGAAGGATAATCGGCGTCGATTAATAACGAAGCAACTCCTCAATTTAGGCGTGTGTTTCCCTAGAAATCTGTTCGATTGCTTTGATTTAGGCGTGAGATGTTGTAATTTCCCCTGTGTTCGTGTTCAGCTCCGCTGCCCTGGGCTAAAAAAATAATATACGAATAATTTTGGTCCAATTAAACTATACATACCATAAAAGCTCTCAAAAACTTGATGCCCCCAAATCAATGATGCCCTGGGCCACAGCTTGCTATTCTAGAAGATTGTGTCATAAGATGGTAAACGAGCACCATGACAACCACTACAACCACCATCTGTGCAACTAAACAACCGAAGCAAGAAGATATGGTATCTGGTATTAGGGTTTGTAAAGAAAAGGGAAGAAGAGAATGAAGGGAGATCTTGAAGCGGGATATTTAAAAATTTTAAAATTTTAAGAGGATGCGATTTCCCCCTTGAACGCGCATTTTGAGTGAAAAATTATAAAGCTACACTCACAGAGGATGCACATGCGCCCTCCGTGTTTGTCTCTTTTTTTTTTGTGGGACAATAGTTTTAGGGCACGCAAAAATGGGCGTCCAAAATTCTTCAAATTTCTAAAGATCTGACATTATTTTTAGGGCACGCCCTTTTGCGTATCATTAATCAGTGCGTATCGTAAAAAGCGCGTCATTAAAGGTCTGTTTTCTAGTAGTGGACCGAAGTGGATTGTAGGACCTAGATATGCTTGATAGTATCCGGTTGAAATAGACCGAAGGGGTACGCAAGCACCCGGATACGCTTAATAGTATCTGGTTAAAACAGGCCAAAGGGGTAGGCAAACACCCAAATATGGTTGTCAGTATGCTTGTTTAGTATGTTGTATTTTGAAGGAACTTACTAAGCTTTGTGCTTACAATTTTAAATTTATGTTTCACGTACTTCCTTTCAAAGGGGAAGGGCCCGACCTGATCGCACCGCATCACCTTATGATTTTCGTATTTAGAGATTTTGGGAAATTGTACCCTGACAACATGTTACTATGATACTCTCTTGACTATTTTTCTATTAGTGTCGTGTGATTTAAATGAAATTAAAAACAAATTTTTATCTGTATTTTTGGAATGTTAATATATATATATATATATATATATATATATATATATATATATATATATATATATATATATATATATATATATATATATTGTATGATCTTATAATTATCTAGTATATATAAAGCGTCATATATGTAACCTAATTATCGTTATTTTAACATGATATTTAGGGAAGGTAACAACTAACTACGATGCATATCCCTAAATTTGTCTAGCATAACTCCTAGCTACTAAGGTTTCCTAAGGATTTGACCATTATAACATCTAAGTATTATATACTCGTAGGTTATCGGCCATCCGAACTCTTAGGTACAACATCATAGCTTACGACTAGGCATAGTATTTATAGATCCGGTATCCTAAGGCATCTTGCTTTATAAATCACCCCGGGTAAAACATTTAAAACTGTAAAATATGGGTCGTTAACTCACTTGTAAACTGTGAAACCACTGAAGTAGGGTAGAACCGGGACTCAAAGATCGGCTCGGGGTCAACCGGCCGGGTCGAGAAATAATTTACTAACAACTAGAATACATAAATAATAACTTTTCTAAGATTTTGGAAGGAATTCTCGAAGTAGAGAACGAGAGAAAGGAAACAGAATTGGGGTGAGGAATTGAAAGGTCATATTTGTCCATATAGATATACACGTCATGTCATTAAATTCAGTTTAGTTATGAGATAACACTTGAATACTTTCAGATTTCTTTTTTTTAGTGAAATGCAGTTTCCTCATCCTTTCATATGGGCGTAAACTTTTCTAATTTGTTTATGCTTGATATACTAGTTTAATATTATTGAAGTTGTCGATCCTAGCTTTTCATTGGTTTTTGTTTGGTCGTGTCGCTTTTCTAATTACACTTGGGATCAAATTTGTTTATATCATGTGATTCACGTCGACTTCCATTATATAACATCCCAACAGGTTTCCGTAAAAACAAAGTCACATAATAGTATTTATTATCATCATTATTATTTATTATTTTTTATGCATACAAGGAATTACATAATAATTTCTGTCTTGCAATTTTGTTCGATGTTATAGTTGAGCTAGATGACTAATATCGTATGGAGACGCATCCATGGGAGAAAGCGCAGTGTAGGATCTTGTTGCAAAAGCTGTGTTCGCAATTTCTGTGGTATGAAAACCATCATAGAAAATAGTTAAATTGCGATTCGGGCAAGGGATTGAGTTTGGAACACATTGTCCATCTGCCCGTAATTGACAACAGGGCTCAGTTGGTAATGTTACACCTGCAAATTCCAAACATTTTATTAATATAAACCATTGATAAACTTAATTTAATGTGTGTGCATGATTAGGAATAGATAATTTCTCCACGAAACTCGTGGAAACCCAAATCAAAGGAGGTTTAATCAAATAGTATGATACACCATAAAACTCGAAAGTTTTGTAGTCATGCCTGCCTTATATATACCTTCTGGTGGTGTTGAAATGCTTGTTAGGTTGATGAAAGTGAATCTTGCATCCGACAAATCATTGTTGAGATCATCAACAAGAGGCTTAAGCCTATTATTTAATCGGCTAACCGCATCATTGATCGAGTCCACACATGGTCTTCCATCAGTGCCAAACTGTGCTATCTCAGATGGGGTGCACCCTATCAGACCCAAACTAAACACCGCAATCTTCCTAGCTCCCAATTTGTATAGAGTCTATCATAGGAAATAAAATGTATATTTTGGGTTTATCAGTTAACTAAAAATATAACTATAACAAGTATACAAGATTAAATATCATAAAAATAAAAGAAAAGTAATTAAAAATACATTATAACATTTCAGATATACAATACAACAAAGGAATATGGTCAAAATGCTTACAGTTAGTTGTTTAGAGTATTGTTTCACGAGGACTGCTGCATATTGATCGATTGTATATATGCGGCTGGTGGGGTAATTGTTAGGCATCAAGTAGTTGTTAATGTAATCATTGTTTCCAATGACTGATATGTAAACGCATTTTTTCAGGTATTCTTGCGTAAATGTCATGTTGTGTTGTAAGAGCGAAAGGCGAGAGATTATTTTTGCGTGATTCAGTAGTTGCTTATCATAGCTGACACGGTCACCCTGTCATCCCGTAAAACGACCAAATAAATAAAAATTCACTTTAAATCTAAAAGACAAAATAGAAGAATATAATACGATCAATATGGTGAAAAAAATGTGTAATCACCTTGCCTTTAAAAAAAGAAAATGTTAATATCGATCTAATTATATAAGTTGTATTTTTAGGCCTTGTAACTATGTCACAAAAACTTCATTGGTTACATTGGTTTTTAATAGAGACAAAGTAAAACCACTCTTTCTTACCAGGTGACTTCCAGTTTCATCTCTAATACCAGCAGTGCCACTACCATAGTTTACACCTGTGCTGATCTCTTGGTTAGTTACGGTAGCATATGGTGGAATGTAGTTAACAAATCCTAGAAGTTGACCTGAAATTAAACATACGATTTGCTGAGATCAATAGTATTATCCTTTTCACTTAAACAATACAATTAATTTTTGATAAAAAAAAATAAAGTTTTATTGATAAAAGGCTAGCGAGAAGCTAGAGTTGCATGGAGTTGATAATTCCGTTTTTAGGTAGGTACACCATTTTGGCCAATTGAGATAAACAACATTTTTGTCAATTGAGATGAACATCTCTTGTAATAGACTTGAAGATCCAATTGTTCCTGTGGCTCCATATCACCCACATCATATATATGCTCCATGTGGTTTCCCAAATTCCCATGCTTAAACAACACACAATTACATAAATGGTCCATGTGGTTTCCCAAATTTACATGCTTCATTTCTTATTTTTTTTTACATGGATAGTCCATATGGTTTTAATTCTTGTATATAGTTAGTCCTTCACACATATAAAAAGATTTTTCTACCCTTTTTAATTTATTTCATATTTTATAAAACGAAATTTAAGTAAAAATAAAAAATCACCTCCACCCATAGCCTCCTACACCTTACCAATAAAACCCTACCCTACCCTGGTTTCCAGATTGCCATAACCAACGTCCTCCATCTTTCGTTCTAGGATCGTCCTTTCTCCCCCTCATATTATTCCCTTCAAGCGTCAACATTTTTTTTTCTATTCTCACTTCCCCCACCTAGTACCCTAGGCTCTTGAACCCATCGTCTCACTCTTCGTTCCAATCTGAATGGGCATCCTAACACCTCTCAAACCCTAATTCCTCACAATAGAGTAGTTGGTTTGGAACTGTATAACACATGTCTAGAATCATCAGTGACCCTTTAATCCGTATTGATTTCAAGTCGTCATAGTGGGATAAAGAAAGATTTAATCTGATTAAGTTGTGTGATGGCAACAAGAAATACGTTCATGAGAAAGCCTATGAAACCCTTGAATCATCACTAATTTATACAACAAGTAAGAAAGCTTAGGAGCCCTAATTCCTCATAGCTAAAGCAATTAGCCACAACTAATTCACCAACATTTTTTGTTTATTGGTTTCTGTATGTTTCATTTTGTTGAAATGTTGTCTCTTTAGATGTTGATCCTTGCCTATTTAAGATCTAGAAATCGAGTAATTAAGAAGTTATTGTTGAAATTGAATATGCAGTTACTCTAAACAACTATTTCTTTTAGATTTCACTCTACAATCTATGGTGGCTTTGTATTAGTTGTGTTGGTATGAATTTTGTTTTATTTTAATACGCTTTGGTTGCCTTAAAAGTGATTTGAATGATCAGGTTTTATGTCTGAAACGGTGGTATGTATTCTTAGTTCGGATAAGATAGATAAGATGGAGGGTGTTGCGTTCAATGTTGTATCTTCAAAACGAAGGAAGGGTTGGGGTTTTTGTGTGTAAATGAGGGGATGATGGGATGGGTGGCGATAGGGGTTAGCAAAGATGACCATAGAAGAAACGGAAAGCAAAGATAATAAGGGTGTGTTTGGTACATAAAATTAGAATTTACAGTAGAGAAATGGAATGTATTCCATTTCTCTTGTTTAGTTGGCGTTTAATTTTAAAAAGAAGCGAAAAAGAATTAAATTGATTCCATTTCCATCTTAATTCTCGTTTTATTAATAAGGAAATATAGAGAAAAGGTTATCAAACAAAAATGGAGAATTGAAATCATATCTCAACTTCGAACCTCAGGGTGTGCTACCAATTTTTCATCCATGATCTCCTTAGAAATCGATTTCTTCACATCGACGGCATCAACAAATCAATTTCCTCACACATCAACAACTATCAACGACTTTGAAGTCGATCTATTTGTCCTCAATTTCTCT
Source organism: Lactuca sativa (assembly GCF_002870075.4). Lineage (NCBI taxonomy): Eukaryota > Viridiplantae > Streptophyta > Magnoliopsida > Asterales > Asteraceae > Lactuca > Lactuca sativa. Next base: position 74,238,406 of record NC_056626.2, on the reverse strand, counting down.
GTGTGTCGATTTTGCTAACCTAATTCCAATTACATGTAATTACTTACTTGATTTTGATTTAAATGTTTTACGATTCTTGGTCAATTTATTAATTTGATTATTGGTTGATTTACATAAAATGAGAATTGTAATCTCAACCTCAAATTATAATAAGGTGATATGTGGATTGAATTTTGATCATATCGTAAGAACATCATCTCCTATTTAATTGTTTTGGAATTTCAATATTAGTATTGTGAAGAAAATTTTGACTTGGCTTTTGCTTTATTATTTTGCAAAATTTTAGCCTAAACTTTAACAAGTATAAATTCCTCATACGATCTCAGATCGAATTGATTTTTTTACCAAATTGTTGTCCTCTATCTTGGCTTCATTTTAGGATTAAAAAACAACTTAATTGGTTAAGAATTCACCAACTTACACAACTTTATACATGGGCTATTAGTGTTCGCTTTTTTCTGCATTTTATAAAATTTTAGCCTCACTTTGGACAATCATAAATTCCTCATATAATCTTCGAACGAACTGAATTTTTCCCGGTTGTATTCTTCTGTTTTAACTACATGTTAGAATCAACACACAACTTGATTTATTAAGAATTGGATGTGTTATACAACACTAAACAAGGCCTGTTACTGCTGTTTTTACTACTTCATTCTTTTTTAGAACTTTTGCCCAACTTTGAAAAGCCATAGAATCCTCATACGACCTCCTAACGGGCTGATTTTTTTTTCGAGATTGTAGTACTCTATCTTATTTACATGTTAGGCTCAAAAACCAACTTAATTGATTAAGATTTGGATAATTTATACAAGCCCAAATAAGGCCATTTATGATTGTTGTAATCTATTCAACATTCTGTAAGCTTTTTATCAAAGTTGGAACCACCATAAAATCTTCATATGTGATCTGTATGAGCTTATTTTTGTCTCAGGTTGTACTTATCTATCTTGTCTACATGTTAGACTAAATAAAAGCTTAATTGATTTATATTTGGCTGAGTTATACATCCCTAAACATGGGTTTTTAAGATTGTTAAAAACTATTTCAGATTCTAGTTCTCTATCTTCTCTATGTCTATGGATCAAAAATAGTTTATTTGGTTTAGTTACTATTGAGTTATGCTGCTTTGAATATGGGTTGTTAGGATTGCTGAATTACTATTTTAAGCATCTATTATGTAAAAAAAATTTAGGCATGGCAGGGAGAAGCAAACACGCATTGACTATTGAAGAGGATGCAAAGTTGATTAAAGCATTGTTTGAGTTACATGTATCCGGAAAGTATGGTGGTGCCGACAACGGATTCAAACCCAGAAGAAGAAAATATTTGGTACATGACAATGATTGTTGATGGTTCAATATCATGATTAATCTATTTTAAGTTACGGTTTTGTAGTTTTTACGAATATTGAAGTTGACTCTTTGTACATTATATATTAAACATAGACATATAGTTATGTTTTGTTATTTTTAAGAATATTGAACTTTTCTTTTTGCATATCCTTATTGGACATAGTTCTTAAATAGTATGATTTTCAAGTTTCGTTAAAATATATTTTTAAGTTATTCGTTTATATTAAAAATGTGTTTTTCAATACAAGATGTGTATAAAATAATACTAATTTATTACAAAATAAATTATTTGGTAACAAATAATGTTAAAATGAAAATTTTAAAATATAAAAGATGTATATTTTTTTTAAAAATGTTGTTTGAAACAAGGTAAAGCAATCCATTTTCATTTTTCTGTTTAATACAACCAAACAAGAAATAATTTTCTGATATTAGATCTACCAAAGAGTGGAATAATTATCTTTCTCAGGCTTATTTTCTTTTTTCATTTTTTATAAAAATCATTTAAAATAAAATACAAAATAGGAAAATTTTCACAATGGTCCTTATGGTTTAATAAATGTTCCTAAAATCAGTCTAATTGTCCATTTTTACAAAGTTGTCATGCCATTGGTCCCTTCTGAAAAATTAAAGTTGTAACGCCAATGGTCCTTCTGCAATATGTTTGTTTTAGATAAGGACTATTTCAGAGATTTTGTTAAACTTCGCTTAAAGTTTATTTATGAAATTTCACCTAATGCCCACTTGCGAAATTTAAAAGAAGTCCTATAAAATGTTATATTAGTTATCATAAATTAAATAAAAGCACAAAAACTAAAGCATAGAAAATTTAATACTTATATGATATTATTTATTTAGACATATTTGAAGTATAAAAACATAATTGAAGTATTTATCTAAAAATATTTGAAGTATAAAAACATAACTTTATCTACCTTTAATTTTTATGTGATATTATTTTTGAGATTTATCTTTAGATAATTTATAAAAATATATTAATTTTTTTAAATACGGTACATTATTATTTTTAAAATAAAAACTTTTTAAACATATAAATATTTTTATTTTCCTTTAAAGAAAGTTAATTGAATGAATTAATGTCATATTGTTCATATGGTTGATTATTTTAGCATGCATAACAACCAAGGTGATAAAAAAGGCTGAAGTATTTATAAAGATTTCATTATGTTCATATTAGCTAACAAACGTTTTTTTTTTTTAAATTTTGTTTTGAAAAATTTATCTCTTTATTAAGGAATATATTTAAAATTTGATAAAACTAAATAATTTTGTTAAATTAAATATCAAAAGCTTATATCGAACCAATAAAAATTTATTGTATGTTATTCGGATATAATTTTTAACCAAATCAATTAGACTGATTAAATTGAATTTTATTTAGTCCTATTTTTTCATGATAAAAATAGGAAATGAAAATATTTATGGATGAATTTTATTTTAAATATTTTGGATAAAGTTTAGATAACAAAAATTATTTATATATTAAATAAAAAAATTGTAAATGATGATTGAAATTAGTAGGTCTTATTTTGTTAACTATCTGAATATTATATTTTACATGTTTTAGTTTTTTTTTTCATTTTTATTCAATTTATGATAGTTAATATAAATAAAAAATTGCAAAAATGGTTTGTGTGGAGTTAAAAATATGTGGTTTTTTCCCAAAAAAGATTTGGTGGTGTATTAGTGATCCAATTTTTGATAAATTATATGATTTTTGTCCCTATCTCGTTAATTTTAATAGATTGGCTCTTAACTTTTTTTCATTTTTTTTTACACTTACAGATCAATTTGTAATTATTTCTTTTTACGAAACTACAAGGGTAATTTATTCATCTCTTCTTTTTAATTTTATTAAATTACTATACATGAATTATTTTAGCTAATTCTTTTTTTTAATTATCTTTTATTGGATTAACTCTTTTTATTGGATTATTATATAGTAATAAATAATTTTTTTAATATATACTATTTATATATTAATAAATATTATTTTTTTGGATTATTAATTTTCTTTTAATTTATTTTTATTGAATTATTATATATTAATGAATATTATTTTTAATGTATAATAGTTATCTATAAATAATTATTACTTTATTGGATTATTACTTTCGTTTAGTTAATTTGTTTTTAATTTCATTTTTGTTGGATTAATTCTTTTAATTAAACACCACTCACACCACATATCCTAATTTATTTTAAATATTTAGAAAATAACATATTTTGGGCAACATCACCATTATCACCTGATCCGACAGTAGTGGGGTAGGTAGGATTTTTTTTAAATAAGTTAGGATGGTGTTTTTGTTTTCCGAAATATGTTATATTCCAAATATTTTAAATAAATTAAGAGAGGTGGGGTGGTGGGATTTGTTATGGGGTTTTTTTTACTTAAAATAAAATAGAAAACAATATAAGAAAATTAGTAATCCGATAAAGTAATATTTATTAATATATAAGTATTATATATTTAAAATAATGTTTATTAATAGATAATAATTCAATAAAAATGAAATAATCAACTAAAAATAAAATTAAAAAATTAACTAATAATATTAATAATTCAATAAAACAATATTTATTCATAAATAAATATTATATATAAAAAATGTTTATTAATATATACTAATCTAATAAAAAATTTATTATAATAAAAAAAATTAAAATTCTTAAGAAATTTATAATCCATTAAAATAATGGTTATTAATATATAAAAATAGAATAAAAAGAAATAAAAAAAGAGTTAATTAAAATGATTAATGTATAGTAATTTAATAAAATTAAAAAGAAGAGATGCAAAAATGATCTTTATAATTTAGTAAAAATAAACAATTATAAAAATGGTCCGTAAGAATAAAATTGTTATTTTAGAAAAAGCTAACAACAAGTTCTTAAAAACCAAAACCGCACAAGTATCCAAATCTAGACAACTTATACACCACAAACGTTTTTAGACAAAAAAAACTTTATATTTTTAACAACCACATGAACCATTTTTGCCATTTTGTCTGACACAAAATTTAATAGACTTCTTTTAAATCTAACAAATGGTCCTTAAGGAAGTTTAACAAAATGTCCTAAATGGTCGTTATCGAAAATGCTCTCAACTTAACGTTCCTGTTCCTATTAAACGGAGGTCTCAAAGAACGGCCATTGGTGTGACATTTTTTGTTGATCTTTGGAGTGACAACTTTCACGGAAATGGACCACAGATGCAAAAAGAAAAAGTTACATAAAGTCCATTTTACACTGATGAAAAAAAAAAATTAGTGTAACTCATATTGATAACCCCTTTTGTCTATATTATCTATCGGGTTTTCCATCTCGTTGTATACGAGCTATTTTAATAGATAAACCAAGGACTCATGTTATATTTACCTTAGCTTATATACATCATGCATACCATTTGCTTATCTCAATATTCTTACGATCATTTCTATCAGCAAAATTTTGTTAAAATGTATGATATTTTTCTGTAAATAAATGAGCTTCGCATAAAATTTAATTAATATTTTTCAGTATTGATAAACTTTTAATCATATTCTTTCGTAAGCTTAAAATATAAAGAATGGTGCATTAAGATGGAATTTCATAATTTGAAATACCGATTACAGATCTTCCTATTCTAATAAATGAATATATTTATTCTTCTATTGACAAGTGTCATACTATTAAAACTCTTCATTAATAACTATATGTAACTTATTATATCACTTGTCATCTATTAATTTCAAATTTCAAAATTTAAAATTTTCATTCTAATTACATTAAATTAATAATTGATTCTACATTTTAAATTTTAAATTTTAAATTTTTTATTCTAATTATATTAAAGTAATAACATTAGGTTAAAAAATTAAATAAAATTAATACAGATTATAAAGTGATATAACTTCACAAATGATTTAAATCATCAATTATAATTTTATATAGCTAAAAAATATCTTTTAAGTAATTATTTATTTAAAATAATTTATTAATAATGTTTATTTTTTAATATGAAAGTTTAATTAATTTAATAACCGTGGTTATCACGGATTATAAACTAATATGTAAATAAAGAAGTAAATTAGTTTTGCAATTTTATTTCAAATACTATATTGATAACTCGCAATGAACAACAAAATATTAATTTGTAGGGAGTAATTAGATACAAAAAATTACATTTTCTTAATTGTTAAATTAAAAAGTAGACAATTAAAACATCAATATATTTTCTAGTAATAACATTTTGATAAAAATGGGTAACATATATTACATAAATCCTTTTTAATAAATGAAGCTTTTTTTGCCACTTTTCAATCTTTCATTAGTTTGACACTTGTCATTTTGTGATATTTTTGAAATAAATATTATTCACTTGTCAATTTCTGATTTGTTTCAATTTTTAAAACTAAAGTCATATATTTATATATGCAAGTATTAAATACAATATAATGAGCGCGGCGCGGTTTGGTGTGCTTTAGAGTCAAAACCGCAAACCGCACCGCATATGCGGTTTAAGATTTACGAAAACCGCAAACCACATAGCGAATGTTCTAAACCGCGTTTTGTGGTTTGGTGCGGTACGGGCGGTTTTAATGCGGTCTGAGAATATTTTTTTTCGTTTTTTTATATTTATGTGTTGCTTACGATCTAAAAAAACATAATTAGAAAAACTAATTTTTTGGTCCCTTTAGTGCTTAATCAAGGACACATGATGTTTAAAATCTACAATTATTTTTTTCTTTCTGTACGATTCGTGAAGTGAAATGAAAAAAATTCATAGAATACATTTGTTAATATTAAATATAATGTTTTTAATTCAAGAAATTAGAATGGTTTTAATTCAAAAAAAGAGTTTAGAATGTTTATACATGCGAACTAATACATTCTTAATTATAAAATTGCAATGATGCCATTTTTAAGTATAAAATTTATGATGAATCACAAAACGTTTTTGAAATTTAACTTGATATTCTGAATGACTGAATGGATCTTAAAATTTTATATATATATATATATATATATATATATATATATATATATATATATATATATATATATATATATATATATATATATATATATATATATATATATCGCAAACCGTACCGTATATTGCGGTTTACAAAAAATTACAAAACGCAAATTGCACCGCGAACATTGAAAACCGTATTATGCGGTGCGGTGTGGGCGGTTTATACGGTTTGTTGCACACTCTTACAATATATATGAATTTAAATTGCAATGAATATGTTTCTTTCTTTCTTATTTTAAAATTTTACATTAAAAAATCTTTACTGCTTATATTTTAATGTTTAATTTTTTTTAAATTAATCCGTATAATATACGGGTCTCACACCTAGTATAATAATATTATATTGTTTTAACATATGTCCAATAAATATAAATAGTCGAACTAGATGAGAGTATAAAAAATACCAATAATGTCTGCAATGGTTCGACCATTGGTGAATCGACCGGTCACGCCTTGTGGGAAATCAATCCCGTATGGTGGGTAATTGGCTTTTGCTGCTGTCAAGAGACCGTTGTTATTGCCACTATCAACCATTGAATCTCCAAATATAAAGTAACATGGAACCTGTGGTTCGGCTGCAACGACCACCATTATTTGAATTTGTGTCAATGCGATTAGTATGAGAACCGAAAACAGTAGGGTGAGCCCTCGAGCCATGTTTATTGGACTACAAAAAGAGGGGTGATGATTGATTTTGAATGCAAAATGCATGCTATTTAAAGAAAGAATGTGGAGTGACCAAGTGGAAACATCAAACATCAGCATTTCAACGGTGACGAGTGGGCAAGTGGGGATAAAAGTTACGTAGATATATATTTCTTTTATTAGCCATCAGTTTGTTATTATTTGTTAGCACAAGTTGTACACAGTTCTGTTCTAAGTCTTAACATGGCTATATTTTTAAATAATATTTTCTTTAAACGGCAATATATGAATACTAGCAAGAAAGACTCGGTTAGTGTTTGTTTTTTGCAGAAGAATTGTTTGTTTTTTAGAAGAAAAAAAAAAAAAAAAAAAAAAAAAAAAAAAAAACGTTTTCTCAACTCCTTTTGCACAAGATAAAAAATAGATTTTGCTTTTTGAAACGCTTTTTAACATTCGTTTCATGCATCACTCGGTTCCCCTCCCGACACTCCCTACGCTCCTCACCATCAAAAATCTCCTCGCCATTCACCGCCACACCATAGGGTACTAAGTCATCGTTGCCTCCACCTCCGCTTTCGCCATTTCTTGGTTGGATATTAGGGTGATGGTGGAAATCGGATTCATAATGGATCATGTATGTTCACTTTCCAAACTGATATTTTCATCATATGTCTGGGTTACAAGAAATTGAGTCTAGGATAATCCAAAATAACACTTGTGTATCTACGCACAGAAACACAAACTAAATCATGAGAGAGTTCTATATTCGTTTTTTGTAACACCTCAAATTTTACACCAAATTTTTCATTTTTAATTTACCAAAATAAAGTTTCACAAACCAAGTCATCAAAAACATAAGTGTCTAGAACAAACATCATCACAAAATATCAGAGTATCTCAAACTGTCCCAGTAACAAATCTTCCAGCGAGAGTGTAAAATCAGACCTTCGTCTTCCTACGGTCCTCAGAAGTACCTGAAACACATAAATAACCAACTTTAAGCACGAAGCTTAGTGAATTCCCCAAGATACCACATGCAACACAACATAAATAAACAGTTATGGGTTATCAGCAGCCCTGGGGACTATCACCAGCCCCAATGTGCAACAACACGCCCTATGGATTATCAGCAACCCTAAGTCTCAGTCACACATAAACAACATCATACAAAATAATGGTAGACCCAACTGATCATTAAAAATACATATACTCTACCACACATGTAAGGATAAGTGCGGAGACTCACTTGATACTGATGACAGATAAATCTCACACCCGAACTACCAGAACCTGACTCTGCCTAATAACACAATAATTAACCCTAATTAATAATTAAGGTCCATAACTCAACTCGTGAGTCCAAATACCACGACTAAGTCCCTCAAGAGCAAAAGACCATTTTTCCCATCACGTGGTCCAAAACCCTAAATCTTGACCAAATGTCAAAAGTAAACAAAATTCAACTGCCCATCGCGTACGCTGGGCGTACTCTCTCTTACACGGGGCATACAACTCGATCAACAACTAGTCGGGGACAGGACTGGCTATGCAGGGCGTAGCCAGCAGTATGGGCGATGTTCTCTGCCTGATCCAGTTTCATCAACTTTTATGTCTTAATCCGTTTAGACACCTATCCTAATTTCAGATCTGACCATCCTAGGGTGTCTTAACCCATAAAGTCATCGACTTAAAGCCATTTCATGGCTAGAAAAGACCTAATGCAACAAACTTTAACTTCCATCACACTCTAATTCACTTTACTCATGCATGGGCCAAGGGAAATACTCAAGCAACTATTGTTTTGAATCTACAAGACCTAAAATGCATGAAGCGATAACTATTATTCAATAGAGTGATCCAAACTCATAAAGGTCCAAACTTTGGGACAAAAAGCTGATAAAACTCATCCATGGAGATCAAAAAGGAAACTCGTCAAGGTATAAACTTTATATCTGGAAAAGATGCCAATGAGGAGTAGTTTCTGGATCTATAAGCTTGCATGCAACACCTCATTCTTCTCCACCTCCCTTTTCAACAAATATGCACCAAAACCACTTAATAAGCTCCCAAACTCTCAGAAACAAGATTAGACTCGAGATTAGGGTTTTTGAGCGAATGGTGGTTGATAAGGAATGTCCAATGGAGGCATAAGGTGGTTTAAATAGGGAGAAACCCTTAAAATTAGGGTTTAGAGACAGGGCTAGTACACCCGACGTACGACACGTACGCCCAGGGTACTAGCAGGCCTTCCACGATCCTTCATCTCACGAGTACGATGTGCGTACCATCATGTACGCCCAACGTACATGCTAAACCAGAAACTTTACCACAAGGGACCAATTATGCAACTTTAATAAAGTTAGGGGCTAAAATGATAATACCTGATAATCGGACGCTATAGTTTTTTAAGAAAAAGAGCGGAGAAAAGGGTTCTCTTTATGGATCAAAAGAAGAGTTTTATATATGCATGACATACTTGGGTTTTATCTTCTAAGTTAGTTAGGGGAATCTCGAATTTAATGCAATAATCAATAGTGTCAAAACTGACAAGATTTATCAATTTCAACAACTTGAATTTGGTTGTTCAATAATAAAACTATTTCTGATTTCCAAAAACCTTTTGGGGCGCTACCCTAAAATTTCCAAAGACCACCTCTAGGAGCTATGCCCCTTAGACTCTAATAGGGGTGCTTCCCTATGGCCATTCAAGGGGGTGCGACCCTCTTGACTACCGATATTCTGTCGTACCAGCTTATAATTCGATCTTATATATGCATGCACTCCGCATTCACCAAACATATAAGATAAAATAAAAATAATAAGCCTCTTAGCTCAAATGTTAGTTCTAATTACCTAAAACGTCTGGTGACACTAAAATCACCAACACCATTAACCACCATGCACTCGCAAATGGAACCTTTGGAGGGGACTGTGATCCCGTGCTTAACAAAAAACCCTAGAGAACACTCAGCTTCAAAGTTTCGATTTTCCAGCATAATCGAAAATGGCATTTTCTTCATATTGTAGATAAATTTTTAATTGATCATCTTCTTTGATTACTTTGAGGATTAGCAACTTCAACATGGGATCCAATCATTCTACCAGCCGTAAGTTTCTCTTATATTCTACTTTTGATTTAAACTGTCAAATTTGGGGAAATTATTTTGAAAAAGAAAGTGCATTTAGAATTAAAATCGATTGCGGAGTGTAACGTCATGTTGATTTACATACACTCAGTTATATTGTTAGTATCATCATTCAAAAATCTAACAAGGTATCAAGGCGTGTTTGTAATTAGGATTGAAATTCAAGATTTTCATTTGACATTGAAACTCATTATACCTATATGTTTATGAAATTTTGTGTCATTTTTAGTCATGGAGATGTTGATTATGGTCGTATCCTCATATTTCATGTTGCCCCCTTAATGCTTTTGGAGGAAAAATGTTTCTTAACGACAACAATTTTTTTGTTGTTTAACTACACAATGAAGCTGATAGTAGCATGCATTTCTGTTAACAATAAATCATATCACTCTTTTAATAATAAAAATTCAAACATTCACGAGACATAATAAATTACAACAAGTTTTAAATAAGCGGTTGGTACACTTTATGGAACTACAATCAATGAAAGTCTTTCAAGTTAAAAAAAACAAAACAAAAAAGAATTGCTTTCTGATGTAGCCTACACATTATAAAAATAAAATAAACAATCTCCTTTTTGTAGACTATATTATGGTCCACATCTTCTACTACATATTTGGAAAAAGAGTTCATACATTTTACCTATTTAAAAAACACCTTAACAATGGCAAGTTGACTAATCAAATGTTAGGGTTTAGAGCGACACACATGGATATAAGATGAAAAAGCATAAAAACAAATACAAGATTTATTTGGTTTACATGATGAGATAATCATGTTATGTCCACAAGCGAACTAGAGAGAGTTTCTATTGATTTCGTAATGAAGTTTAAAATTACATTATTATGGCCGACCCAAACTATGTGCAACTTGGGTCATCGCCTAATGTTTCAAATATCAAAGGGGCATCATTTTTTGATTTAACATCCTTATATAGCACGTATCTCAATATTGTTCGCTTTCAGCCACCCGTCACGAACACTTCCTACGGATCACTCGTCGTGAAATCAATAACATCCCAAAATTTTCAATAAATTTTGAACTTTTAAATTTCATTTATTAAAACAAAAATCATTAACAAATTTTAAAATCCAATTCTATATACAAAAAAATATATTTACCCTAATTAATGCATTAAAATTTCAACCAAGCGGAAACATGAATAAAATTGTATCATGTAACTACTCATCATGAACGAACCAAGCCAGTGTGTACTGTCACGCTCTGTCATCATTCGTACATGATGTTCTTGGAATAGTAGTTTTAAGGGAAAGGGTAAGCATGAAGCTTAGTGAATTCCAACACATACACATATATCATTTCACACACTTTACCGCTAACATAAGGATACAATCAACACATTACCACACATGCAAGTCTAAGAAAAAATCATAAACAAGAACACACTAACTCATGACACATCGGCTATTGTCGATCCCTTTCGCTCAGTATGACGAGACCTAATATATTGCTCAGTAGGTCGAGTTAATATCCTACATGTATTCCTCGGTATGTTGAGCAAATACCGTACGCATATTCCTCAATATGTTGAGCCAGTATCATACAACTACTAGACAATAACATAGCCTACTACTGTCAACATATATCCTACAAGCATACACGAGCTAAAGTAAAGGACGTATAACATCAATATCATGTAGTTAGAAACTCACCTCAAACCGCAATGTAGATTGTCACACCCCGGCCGGCGGCAGAAACGTCAAGGTTGCAATGTCGAAAATTGGATCACAATTAAGAAACATACATAGAATAGTACACGACTTGAATAACATTACATGTCTTCATAGATTTAAATACAATGATTATATTGATTCAAAATTAATTCAGAAATGCGAGTTTACAAAACAAGTTCAACAAGGTGTAACTTAACAAAAACAAAAAGGCCCGAACAGGTTGGTAAATAATAAAAGATAGGTTATTCCATAACTCATCGGGATTGAAATCCAGCTACTAACTTCCTGAGAATACACGCGTTTTGGAAATACGTCTAAAACAATTGTTGATGAGTTCTACAGGTTTTGACTATGATTATCTTGTTAAAAGAGGATTTTTATATAAAAGTAAAACATAATCAGATTATATAAAAATGTTACTTTTATAATTCATAGTGGTTAAATAATAATGAGTAGTGTCATCCTGACCTAAGTGTAAATGTACTTGTAATGTCATACAAGTCTGGATGTTGATTGACTTATGAAATACAAGTTAAAGTCAACATGATTTCATGTTGTATACTCTTAAATGTTAATTTTATTTAAATAAAACGCTACACTTAATCCTGATCTCATAGTAAATCCTTACACTAAAAATAGTTCTATTCTAACTTGTATTAGTATTTTTGAAATGAAATATGGGCAATGTGGAATTATAACCGATTTATAGTGAATTTTATAAAAAAGAACTTTTATTAAATTTAGAATCTTTGCAAAGAAAAGTTTGTGCAAGTATATAACTAAAATTGTTATCGATATGATTTATGTGAGACTCATACATGTAATCCGATAAAAGTATTCATGTTAATTTACTTATAATGAATAAGTAAAAAATCAACATATTTTCGTGAAGTGGAATATTAAGTGTTTACTATATGTAAATAAACACTAACAATTTGTTTAACATTCTAGATGTGAATGTGTATACTAAAAACAACCTTATCTTAGTCTATTAGTATTTTTTAATATAGAATTTTGTGGAACAATAACTGAGCAACATGACATAAATCCGCCTCCGTGAAGCACAGTGAAAATCATATTGGTGATTGTTTTCGTAACAACGCTTCATCGTCGTCATGATAAAAAGTGTAAGATAAAAACAAGAAGTTGTTGTCCGTTTTGTTTCAACAAACGATGGTTGTAGCTAGCAACCACAGACGGGGAGTGTCAACCCGTATAGATCTATATACAGTTATTAGAGAGGACCTCACTAAGTTCGTCTTGTTATTTTGATGAATGAGAAACTTCCAAAACAATCCTTAGTTTTAGTACAATTCCCAATTATTTATGTTCGAAAACTTTTGGCTGTAAAGCTAAATGAACTTTAAGTGTAAAGCTACAGAAGTTTTCCTATCCAAGTTTTATGTCACACCCCCAAACCGGAACGGCGGAAATGTTCGGGGGCGGATGACTTCATGTAGTACCGTAACAATTGAATACATAGTAAAGAAAGCAATATAACCATCATATATATAATTGAAAGTTTACATTGTTAAAAGGTACATGTTCAAGACCAATTACAATATGATGCCAAAATATAAAATTAACTGGCCCCGCAGCGTCCCTTCTTCAAAAGCTGTTTGTTACCTGTAATTACTGAATCCCTGGGACATACAAGTAGTTTTGAAAGAGTAGATCAGCATTTAAGCTGTTGAGTTTCATAAGTATTAAATGACAATGTTGGTATGAATTTAAAATGAGATGGTTTGTTTTTGTTTGTTTGTTCCTAGAAAATCCCATATTTTCTACTGGTATAAATGTAGCCTTCTATCAAGACCAATGTTTGTTTCTAGAAAATTGATGTTTTTTCGTATGTGGCTGGCAGTTTAAAGGTTCCAAAACTGTAACACAATAATGTTTTTCATGCCTAAAGTAGTTAATTTATGTATGTGTAACGTCGCCAAGATGTCTGAAAAACCCCGTAAATCAATGTGTTTTTATACTCCATGTGAGTTTTATAACCATGCTATTGACTAGGCAGACCTATACACAACGTTCTTCAGGCGTTGGAATGTTCTGACGTTTGTCACCCCAAATGGTGTACTGTAGCTAACAGTCAGGGCACAGGGTTGTCAATCCCGTATAGATCTATACACAAACACCATGCTCCCCCTCCAAGGGATTCTGGTATATAAAACAGGACTTGAAATGTATACTCGAACGTACGTGAAGTTTAATGTCTCACAAAACTTAGTATAAAATAGATTTACGTATGAAAATGTTCGTTTGTTCTTGTATATGAATGTATCTCTTTGCAATAGTGTTTCTAGTATGTAAAAGTTTGTGATGTTCTCGTAAAACTATACCTATTATAGTTTTCCAAAAGTGGGTCTCGTTTGTATAGTAAACCCTAGTGAAATGCTCACTTGTTGTGAAAAGTATAACTTTTGTAGTGCCAAAGAAGGACACATATACTTACAGTATAAGTAGAGTGTTTGATTTATATATATATATATAACAACATTTTTCATTACAAAAGATAAGATGTTATCGTGATATATTTTGCATACGAAAGTTTCCCTATAATAGTTATGATTCACATATGATTCAATTGATAAAAAGTGTATAACGAAGCTTTATATAACACACGATAATAATCGTGTGTTTTACTTGTATCCCCCCCCCCCCCTTAAAAGCATATAAAAGCATTTATAAAACATTTAAAAGTGTGGATTATAGGGGTATGAACTCACTTGAAAGATCGAAGAAGACGAGATGAAAACCGAGTAGAACTTCGACTCAAGAAAGCGGATTTTCTCAGGATTCTCGGGAGCACAAACGACCCTCGGGGCTTGAGTATGGAAACCGGGGCTTCGGGATATCACGTGCATGGAAAACGAGGCAAAAATGCAAGAAAGATGAGAGGAAATGAGCCTTTTCTTCGGAACCCTCTCATCCCTTTTATAGGGGCTAGGAACCGCCTCGGTACGCTGGGCGTACGCGTTTACACTGGGCGTACGCGTGCGTCATGCGTGACTGCATCCTCGACTGCCTCAGAGCTTTGGATGGGACGGGGCATAGCCTCGCATAGGTGAAGACGTGGACGATCTGAGGCCTAGTCCTCGAGTACGCTAGGCGTAACTCGGATTGGCCCGGTGACTCCTCCTTCGGATAATACCGAAATTTAATTTAAATTTATATTTTTATTATTTAATAAACTTAAAAAGTTCATATCTTCTTCATACGAACTCCGTTTTCGACGTTCTTTATATCCACGCGTAGGTGAGACTACGCTCTACAACTTTCGTTTAGACTCCATTGGCAAATTTTGAAATTATTTTTATTATTTATTTTTAAAAGGTCGGTGTAAGAAAACTTCGTTAGAAATCCATAACTTCATTATCTGACGTCTGTTTTTGCCAGAATTTTTACCGTTGAAAAACCATTGTCGAGACCTTCGATTCTCATTTAGGTCATTCCGGCCAAAAGTCGCCCGATATCTGTTTCGAGTTTTTAACTGTCTGTCGCTATGCCGAACTTGGAAAAATCATAACTTCCTTATATGAAGTCAGATTTGGACGTTCTTTTTATGTACGATCACGGTTTAATGATATCTAAGATACTAGGTAACCAAATAGAGACTTTTGAACATTTTATTTTCGAAGTTAATTTCATTATATCAAAAGTGGTTACAATAGTTGACTTTTTAGGTCATTACATAGAGTTGAAATATCGGGTTGTCACATCATCCCCCCGTTAGAGGGAATTTTGTCCTGAAATTTAAAGTAAGAAAGATACTTGTGAATCAGAGAAAAAGATGTGGGTACTTTTGTTTTATATGATCTTCGTGTTCCCATGTGAATTCAGGTCCTCGCTTGGCGTTCCAGCGAACCTTCACGATGGTTATGCGACTTTGTTTCATTTGTTTGACCTCTCGGTCCATGATTTCTACTGGTTCTTCCACGAAGTTGAGGCTCTCGTTGATCTCGATCTCGTCGGGTGGAATAACAAGAGTCTCATCGGACTGACACTTTTTCAAGTTCGAGACATGGAAGGTTGGATGTATGTTACTAAGTTCACGTGGTAGATTAAGTTTGTAAGCTACAGGGCCGATTCTGGCGAGAATATCGAAAGGCCCTATGTATCTTGGATTTAGCTTTCCATGCTTTCCAAAGCGTATCAAGCCTTTCCAAGGTGAGACCTTCAATAGAACGCGGTCTCCTACCTGGAATTCCAAAGGTTTCCTCCTTTGGTAAGCGTAGCTTTTCTATCGGTCTCTGGAGGCTTTCATCCGTTCACGAATCTGAACGATCTTCTCTGTCATTTCTCGTATGATTTCCAGACCGGTGAGAGTGCTTTCAGGAACTCGTCCTTTAGCTAACTGTGTGTCGCCAACTTGAGCCAAGCACAGAGGGGACCTGCACTTACGACCATAGAGGGCTTCAAATGGAGCAGCCTTTATGAAAATGCGACAAGGGGTAAATGGATATCCCATGCCTTTCCAAAGTCAATCACACAGGCTCTCAGCATATCTTCCAAAGTTTGTATCATTCTCTCACTTTGCCCATCTATTTGTGGATGGTAGGCTGTACACATGTCCAACCTAGTCCCCAGGGAACTTTGTAGTGACTGCCAGAACCTTGAAGTGAATCTACTATCTCTATCGTAGATAATGGATAATGGAACACCATGCAGTCGTACTATTTCCCTTATGTAAGTTCTTGTAAGCCTTTCCATCTTGTCAGTCTCCTTGATTGGTAGAAAATTCGCGGATTTGGTCAATCTGTCGACGATGACCCATATGGTATCGAGTCCACCCTTTGTCTTCGGCAACTTGGTTATGAAGTCCATAGTAATCCGTCCCCATTTCCATTACGGTATCTCCGGTTGTTGTAGTAATCCTGAAGGTTTATGATACTCGACCTTAACCTTAGCGCAAGTAAGACATTTACTTACGAAGGTAGCAATTTCTGCTTTCATGTTAGGCCACCAGTACAATTTCTTAAGATCCAGATACATTTTATTTGAACCTGGGTGAACGGAATATCTCGTGTTGTGTGCTTCAGTCATGACCACGTCTTTGAAGCCACCATGTCTCAGTGTCCAGATACAGTCCATGAAATAATATGCTCCGCCACCCTTGATTTCTAGATTCTTTTCCATTCCTCTCAGGGATTCGCCCGACTCATTTTCAGGTTGCAAAGCTTCCAGTTGAGCCTCCTTAATTTGTGTGGATAAGTGGGAATGGATAGTCATAGTCAGAGATTTGACTCTCTGACCCATGTATTCTTTTCGATTGAGGACGTCAGCTACTACATTGGCCTTGCCAGGATGATAACGAATTTCGCATTCGTAGTCATTAAGTAGCTCGACCCATCATTGTTGTCGCATGTTAAGCTCCTTCTGATCGAAAATGTGTTCAAGGCTCTTGTGGTTGGTGAAAATAGTACTCTTTGTTCCGTATAGGTAGTGTCTCCAGATCTTTAGAGCAAATACTATTGCTCCTAACTCAAGATCGTGTGTTGTATAGTTCACTTCGTGTATCTTAAGCTGACGGGAGGCATAGGCAATAACCTTCCCTCTTTGCATAAGAACACAACCAAGTCCTTCATTTGATGCATCGCAATACACTACGAAATATTCTATCCCTTCGGGGAGGGATAGTATCTGTGCGGTGTACAAGGCCTGTTTCAGTGTTTGGAACGCCTTCTCTTGTTTTGCTTCCCAGTCAAAGGCCACGCCTTTCTGGGTTAATGTAGTAAGAGGTTTTGCAATGCTAGAGAAGTTCTTTATGAATCTGCGATAGTAGACAGCGAGACCTAGAAATTGACGAATCTCTGTAGGTGTCTTCGGTGCCGACCAGTTCTCAATGGCCTTAATTTTGGAGGGGTCCACGTGTATCCCCTTTTTGCTAACAACGTGGCCCAAAAATTCGACTCTTCGAATCCAAAATTCACATTTAGAGAACTTCGCATAGAGCTTCTCCGATCATAATGTTTCTAAGACTCTTCGTAAGTGCTTACTATGCTCTTCCTTACTTCGGGAGTAGATAAGTATATCATCGATGAAGATGATGACGAACTGATCCAAGTAAGGACGACACACCCTATTCATTAGGTCCATGAATACCGCTGGCGCATTGTTTAACCCGAATGACATCACTACAAATTCGTAGTGTCCATAACGAGTTCGGAAGGCTGTCTTGGGAATATCCTCCTCTAGTAGTCGTAATTGGTGATATCCGGATCGTAGATCTATCTTTGAGAAGTAATTTTCTCCTTGAAGTTGATCAAATAGGTCGCCAATGCGGGGCAGAGGATAACGATTTTTAATAGTAAGTTTGTTCAGTGCTTTGTAGTCAATGCACATACTGAACGATCCGTATTTCTTCTTTACAAACAAGACCGGTGCTCCCCAAGGTGAGAAGCTTGGTCTAATGAATCCTTTTTGGTGGAGTTCATTAAGCTGACTGGAAAGTTCTTGCATCTCTGCTGGTGCCAGACGATAAGGCGATTTTGCTACTGGGGTAGCCCCTTAAACTAATTCGATTCTAAACTCGACTTGACGTTGCGGTGGTAATCCCGGTAGTTCTTCTGGAAAGATATCGGGAAAGTCGCGTACTTCTGGAATGCTCTTAATGTCCTTTACTTCCTGACTCGTATATGTTGGAATAGTGTCTAAGGTTGTAACTATATTAGGCAAGTATTTGACCCGGTTGTGCATGGTCCTTTTGGGTTGCCTTCACCATAGCAACTTGATAGGATGATTTATTAAGAGAGAGTGAATATTATTAATATATTATGGGAATAATATAAAGAATAATATATTGTTATTTGATTAATATAAGTCATAGAATTAATTGGAATTAATTTGGTGACTTAAAGAGGTTAATTAAATAAAGGGGTATAAATTGTCAATTGTTTGATAGTTAAGCTTTAGACTATAAATCCTTATAGATATATAGTGGACGGATTCTAGAAGCTAGGATAGCTTCAAAATCGTCCAATGACTTATCTAAGGAAAGGATTTGGATAGCCTTAAGAGAAGATTATCCAATAAGGGTTTAGGTTGTAACCCTTAAGGAATCTACAAGTATAAATAGACCCCATGGGCAAGGGAAATCGGCACCTCACCTAAAATAAGAGAACCCTGGCCGATTTCCTCCCCTCTCCTTTCTCCTAAATCATCTTTCTTGCTATTGGTGTTTGTAAGCCATTAGAGGAGTGATAATTGTGACTCTAGAAGCTCCAAGACTACAAGATCAACAAGGAACTCAAAGGTATGGTTCTAGATCTGTTTCAATGTTGTTATTTAACCTAATTAGCCATTAGAAGTCTTGGATTCAAAGCATGTTTAATTAGAAAGCCTAGATCCGAGCATTAGGGTTTTGCATGCGCACATAGGAAAGTTCTTATGGCTAAAACCCATCAGTGGTATCAGAGCCTAGCTTGGTTTTCTTTAAATTGTTGCTTATTTGTTTGAAACTTGTTTGCAAAATTCGAATTTTGGGTTTCTGAGTCGTAAACTCGACGAGTCCCATGGTGGACTCGACGAGTTGGCCTAACTCGATGAGTCCAGTTGGGAACTCGACGAGTTCAAGCGTCAGGAAAGGCCAGATTCGGGATTTTTTCATAATTATCTTATGGAAACTTACCTTAATCATAATAGATCAATCCTAATCCGATTGTTTGATATATATGACTATTATCTTGATCTAGTTAAAGGTATTTATCTACTAATAAAATATTTAATTTCCTTATATGATAATTAATTAATTATTTTAATTATTTTGGTAATTATCTTTCAAAGAAATCTTGAATAAAATCAAATATAGATAATTAGGATATTAATTGTTAATTGGAATTATTTGTTATTTGATCCTCTATGTTTTAAATGTTTAAAACTTGCCCTCAAGTTTTGAAATTTACATTTGTGATTAAAAGTTTTAATTTAGACAACTTAAATTTCAAAACCCTAGATTTTAAAAGGTTTAAAATACAACCCTATACTAATATGATATTACTAGAATAATATATATATATATATATATATATATATATATATATATATATATATATATATGTATAACTAAATGCTAGTCTTACCGTTAGTAGGCCTCATTCACGAAGCCGATCTATAAGGTGGGTATAAGGTTGCGGCCTATAAAATGGCGCTTAATGGGTGTACACTCACACCCACCGCTTGCTTGATTGGTGGAGGGTCGTTAGCCGAACGGGTAGGATAGGGCAACCTCATCCTCTCATTAAAAGTATAATAAGTAATACAAAGTAACTACACAATTTTTTAAAATTTCTCAATCTTAGTTACTTTAGGAAAAGTGAGTTGATGCAATCCCATGAAATTACACTTTGCACCCTTGCTAAGAAGTTAGTGGAGCGTGTGTGGTTTACCGGCACACTAATTGGTTCTAAGCAAAGGTGGCAAAGGGTGATTCATTGTTTATCATAGTTCGATGGAGCATGTGTGGTTTACCGGCACATCGAATAGGTGATCGTTACAATGAAGGCACCATGTAAATTTGCATGGTAATTCACACCCGCTTTGTGATCCTCGGTATCCCAGTCACAAACAAGAGGGGTATATCGAGATTTAAACATGCCATTGAATAGTTTCAATGAATCTCATTCGAACCTAGGAATTCTCAATACACTTAGGACTAATAGTTAAGTTTTGTGATGGAGAATTAGTGAATCGTCATTCACTTACCTTCAATTTATTTGCATGTTAGATTACGGCATCCCTTTTCTAGTATGTAAATGTTATTGTTGGATCCTAGCCCTAATTTTCTTATTGGTGATAATTAGGGATTCTTATTCTAATCTATCTTTGTCCTTCTTCTTTTGTAGATGTCGAATGCAAACAACGCTGTTGCTAGTTCTTTCACGTTGATGAGCCTTTGCCAAAAGGTCACCTTCGATGGAACGAACTTTAGCGAATGGATAAGGTACATTCGCACCATTGCTCGCTATGAGGATAAGGAGTATGTCCTCGATGAGAAGCTCGAGAAAATCAACCCCGAAATCGCTACTCCGGCCGAAATCACCGCTTTTGAGACTCATGAGCGAGATGCAACGAAGGTACATTGCATAATGATTGCCACCATGAACTCCGAATTCCAAAAGTCCTACAAGGACATGTACCCGTACGAGATGCACCAAGACTTATTGGAGAGATACCACCAGAACGCGAGACAAGAGCGTTATGAGATTTTCACCAACATGATTTCCGCTAAGATGGGTCATGGAGAATCTCTTACCGTGCACTTGCAAAAGATGCAAAGGTATGTCGACCGCCTTCGTAAGTTAAATGATGACTTTGGAGAAGACTTGGCGATCGACATGGTGCTTCACTCTTTGCCTCTGATGTACAACCAATTTAGGATGACCTACCACATGAACAAAGAAGAGGTCACCCTAAGCAAACTCCAAGGTCTCTTGAGGGTTGCTGAGAGCAACTTCAAAGACAAGTCTGTTGCACCGACTCCCAATCCGCCTGCTGCTCCTATCTTGGCTATTGGTCAAGCAAAGGGAAAGAAGAGGAAGGCTTCATCGAAGAACTATCACAAGGTCAAAGCCCGAGATGGTGCCTCTTCTAGTGGGACCAAAGTTGATCCCGCTAAGCCTTGTCCTAACCCGAAGGAGGCAGAGTGCCACCACTGCCACAAGATAGGACATTGGAAGAGAAGATGCCCAGAATACCTGCAAGCAATCAAAGAAGGAAAGATCAAGCCATCTTTCGCAGGTATATACACAATTAAATCTAACGATTCTAATCATGCTATTTCTTGGGTTCTTGATACCGGTTGTGGTTACCACATTTGTTCTAATGTGCAGGGACTAAGAAGAAGTAGGGATGTGGAGCAAGGAAGGATCAATCTAATCATGGGGAACAGAAGATCGTCGCCTGTGACCAAGATTGGAGTGTATTCATTAGTGCTTAGGAATAATTTGTGTTTAGATTTGAACAATTGTTGCTATTCGCCATAAATGGCTAGAAACATCATTTCATTTCATGGTTTATATAGACAAGGATTTAGATTTTCTTTTAATAATGAGAATGGTTATATTTTGGCTTATCTAAATGGTGTCTTTTACTTTGAAGTTATACCATGTAATGGAATATATGAAACTGTTATGATTGTTGATAACTTAGGAAATGATGTTTTGAATATAGATTCTTCCACTAGTATGGATAAAGCATCCTTGTGGCATTGTCGTCTTGGACATGTCAACAAGAAACGCATAGCCCAACTCCAAAAGGATGGAGTGTTGGAGTCATTCAACCTTAGGGAAGATGAAACATGCGAGTCTTGTTTATTTGGAAAGATGACTAAATCACCCTTCACGAGTACGTGTGAAAGGGGTGAGGGTCTATTGGACCTAATACATACCGATGTATGTGGACCGTTTAGATCAACCACGAAGGATGGAAACCGCTTCTACGTGACCTTTACCAATGATTATAGTAGATATGGGTATATCTATTTAATCAAGCAAAAGTCAGAAACCTTTGAAAAGTTCAAAGAGTTCAAGAATGAAGTGGAGAATCAATTGGGCAGGAAAATCAAGATGCTTCGATCCGATCGAGGAGGAGAGTACCTAAGTCTTGAATTCCACGATTATCTCAAGGAGTGTGGAATAGTTTCGCAATTGACGCCTCCTAGGACACCGCAGTTGAATGGTGTGGCAGAAAGGCGTAATCGAACCTTATTGGATATGGTTCGCTCTATGATGAGTCGTGCTTCACTACCTATCTCTTTTTGGGGGTATGCGTTAGAGACTGCCGCCCATATCCTTAACTGAGTCCCTACTAAGAAGGTTGCCAAAACACCTCACGAGATGTGGACAGGGAAAGCTCCCTCATTGGCACATATCAATGTTTGGGGTTGCGAGGCTTTCGTAAGACGAGATACTCATGACAAGCTTGAACCTCGAAGTGAGCGATGTATTTTCATCGGCTACCCGCAGACATCCTTTGGATATCTCTTCTATAGACCGAAGGACAATGTTGTCTTCGTTGCGAGGATAGGAGTTTTCCGAGAGCGAGAACTCTTAAGCCAAGGAGATAGTGGGAGGCAAATCGAACTTGAAGAGATTCAAGAGTCGATAGATGAAGGAACCTCTACCGCTGGCACTCAACCCGAGGAGGAAACTCCGGTTGAACCGATTGACGAATCCTTACCTCTTAGACGTTCCGATAGAGTTAGAGTTCATCCCCAGTTTTATGGTTTTCATATTATTACCGAAGGGGACACGTATATTAGTGATGGTACACTAATAAATCTTAATGAACCTAATAGCTATAAGGAAGCCATGGCAGGCCCGGAGTCTGCGAAATGGAAAGAGGCGATGGATAGCGAGATCCAATCCATGTATGATAACCAAGTTTGGAATTTGGTTGATTATGTGCCCGGACGTAAGACCGTTGGGTGCAAGTGGATCTTCAAGAAGAAGACCGACGTGGATGGAAAGGTACACACATATAAAGCACGATTGGTTGCGAAGGGCTTTACTCAAACTCTCGGAGTTGACTATGATGAGACCTTCTCACCAGTTGCGAAGATTAAATCTATCAGAGTGATGCTAGTAATTGCCGCATTTCATGATTATGATATTTGGCAAATGGATGTCAAGACCGCTTTCCTTAACGGATAGTTGGTTGAGGATGTTTACATGGCTCAGCCAGAGGGGTTTGTGGATCCGAAGCATCCGAATAGAGTGTGTAAGTTTGAGAAGTCCATTTATGGACTTAAGCAAGCATCTCGCAGATGGAATCTTTGCTTCGATGAGAAAGTCAAAAAGTTTGGATGTGTACGAAGCGAAGACGAATCTTGTGTATATGTCAAAGCCAGTGGGAGTATAGTAAGCTTCCTCATTCTATATGTCGATGACATATTACTCATAGGAAACGACATCCCGACTCTGCAGGAGGTTAAGTCCTGGCTCGGGAAGTGCTTCGCTACGAAAGACCTCGGAGAGGCTTCTTACATTTTGGGAATAAGGATAGTAAGAGAAAGAAGTAAGAGACTAATTGGACTTAGTCAGAATACTTACTTGGATAAAGTACTAAAACGATTTAGTATGGAAAACTCAAAGAAGGGAGAATTACCGATACAAAGTAATGCCAAGTTGAGTAAGACTCAAAGTCCGAGTACCGAAGCTGAGATAGCAGAAATGAGCCGAGTACCATACGCTTCCACAGTGGGCTCAATCATGTACGCTATGACTTGTACTCGCCCTGATGTAGCCTTCGCTTTGAGCATGGTTAGCAGATATTAGGGGAATCCTGGTAGAGCACATTGGATTGCGGTGAAGAATATCCTTAAGTACCTTCGGAGGACGAAGGAATGGTTCTTAGTCCTCAGAGGGAGTGATGACTTGAAGGTGCGAGGGTACAGTGACGCCAGTTTTCAGACCGACAAGGACAACTACCTTTCGCAGTCGGGCTGGGTCTTTACCCTAAATGGAGGAGCAGTGACATGGAAGAGATCCAAGCAGGAGACCGTAGCTGATTCAACGTGCGAATCAGAGTACATTGCAGCAAGCGAAGCGTCGAAGGAGGCAATATGGCTGAAGAACTTCATCGGTGATCTTGGAGTTGTACCTGCCATAAAGGAGCCCATGGAGATTTTCTGTGATAACGAAGGAGCGGTTGCCTTGACCAAGGAACCGAGGGATCATCGTAGATCAAGACATATCGACAGAAAATATCATTTCATTAGACATCGTTTAGAAGAAGGACAACTCGTAGTGAAGAGGATATCATCAGAAGATAACCCAGCAGATCCGCTTACGAAGGGACTGAGTAGGGTTAAGCACTTGCAGCATGCTAGGAGTATTGGGCTGAAGGATGATATTAGCATAGATTAGATAGTATTAGAAACGTGTAATAGATAAATGTAATTAACATTTGATGATTAAATAAAGGAGTTTTATTTATGAGTAATGTTATTGTCTTATGTTAATTGTTTAACTATTGTTTCACTTTGCATGTTTTGACTTCCAGAATAATTGAGTTTATTAGGAATAATCAAATTGTTCAAATTGTCCACAATCGTTCATATGTTGGAAGTAGATATGAATGACGATTGTCATGAATTGGTGTGTAGATTGTCTAAATGGTTTTAGACATTGCAAAGGGTTGCTGCAACGTTCATGAGTGCTTATGAACTAGTTTTGAGCATTGGAACAAACCCGCGCTTGCTGGAATCACCTTATGGAATATGATATAAAAGGATGATCGCAAGACGATAATATCATATGGTCTTAAAACCTAGATATATGGTTTGTTATTTGTTAATTGATTGTACATTGATAATGTGAAAATGCATCGGTAACTCGGTGTTATAAAACGCATTGTTGTGTATAGTTGATTAATGAATAAATAAATGCATATAAGTCGAAGTTTATCTGTAACTTTTATCTAAGAAGGTAAAAGTGATATCTCGGCCGCTCGATGATTTGATTTGACTTATGTATCGGGCCCGGTCAGAACTGAATTGATGTGTTCGATTAAGTTCTATGTTGAATAAATCAGAGATCGAGAAACCTAAATGCTTGACTAACCATACCATAGGATTGTCAGCATGATATCTAACAGAGGACTGTACGATCCCTTATCTAAAGGACAAGATTGATTAGATCAGAGTTTGACAGCGTCTTTGAGAGCTACGATTGCAAACCGAATTGTACTTGTGCATATAGTTACTAGACTTATCTAAGTGGGAGACTGTTGGAATAGTGTCTAAGGCTGCAACTATATTAGGCAAGTATTTGACTCGGTTGTGCATGGTCCTTTTGGGTTGCCTTCACCATAGCAACTTGATAGGATGATTTATTAAGAGAGAGTGAATATTATTAATATATTATGGGAATAATATAAAGAATAATATATTGTTATTTGATTAATATAAGTCATAGAATTAATTGGAATTAATTTGGTGACTTAAAGAGGTTAATTAAATAAAGGGGTATAAACTGTCAATTGTTTGATAGTTAAGCTTTAGACTATAAATCCTTATAGATATATAGTGGACAGATTCTAGAAGCTAGGATAGCTTCAAAATCGTCCAATGACTTATCTAAGGAAAGGATTTGGATAGCCTTAAGAGAAGATTATCCAATTAGGGTTTAGGTTATAACCCTTAAGGAATCTACAAGTATAAATAGACCCCATGGGCAAGGGAAATCGGCACCTCACCTAAAATAAGAGAACCCTGGCCGATTTCCTCCCCTCTCCTTTCTCCTAAATCATCTTTCTTGCTATTGGTGTTTGTAAGCCATTAGAGGAGTGACAATTGTGACTCTAGAAGCTCCAAGACTACAAGATCAACAAGGAACTCAAAGGTATGGTTCTAGATCTGTTTCAATGTTGTTATTTATCCTAATTAGCCATTAGAAGTCTTGGATTCAAAGCATGTTTAATTAGAAAGCCTAGATCCGAGCATTAGGGTTTTCCATGCGCACATAGGAAAGTTCTTATGGCTAAAACCCATCAGTATCGACGATGTGTGCAAGAAATGCATGACAATCCTTCCGCAAAACACTTTCAAGCTTGGATGCACGAAATGATGCGAAGGTTTGTACTTGATTTGTCACCGTAAATCACTACTGTTTCATCGTTAAGGAGATTAAGATGAACTGCTTTCTCAAAGCACATGATGTCGGCGCGAAGAAGACTTAACCAATCCATGCCGACTATGACGTCGAAACTTTTAATTTTGACCGACATGAGGTTGATTGGGAAAGAATGACCGTCTAAAGTTAATGTACAACTCATGTATATGCAATTAGTGTTTTCCGTTTTTCCGTTTGCCATTTCTATAGTGAATGATTTTTCTAACATGCTAGGTTTATGCTTAAGTAAGTGAATAAAATTTTGGTTCACGAAGCTTCTCTCTGCTCCACTATCGAATAGTATGCATGCATATGAATTATCGAGAAGAAACGTACCAGCAACTATTGTAGGATCAGCTACGGCTTCTTCGTGGCATATAGCCAAAACTCGTCGCACTCCGCCAGTATTCGCTGCCTTTGGGCAGTTTCTTTTGTAGTGGCCTACCTCGCCACAACCGTAGCAAGCTTGGCCTACACCAGCATTGGGAACTTGAGTGATCTGCTTTACGAGGGCTTTGCAGAAACGGACAGTGTGTCCCTTTCTGTTGCAGTTGGAGCACTGCATTTCCTGACAAGGTCCATTATGGTGGTAAGTGCATTTGGTGCACTTTGGAAGGTTACCTACATAAGCCTTTGTTGGGTAGAGATTTGTAGGAATGGTAGTAGGTACAGTAGCAGCATTCACTATAACTAGTTGTTGTTTCTTCGAGGATTCTTGGGAAGACCCACCCTTCCCTTTATTCCATCCTCTCTTCCTGTTATTGTTGTTGTTGTTTCCCTTTTGTGGTTATGGTGCAGAAATCGTTGAGTTGATGATTTCCGCGATCAATAAGAGATTGTGCCAGCTCCTTGGCACTTTCAAAAGTGTCAAGTTTTGAAGCTAACACTCTTGACTGAATTTGGGGCGACAGTCCCTAAATGTATCTCTCTATTTTCTTGCTCTTAGGAGCAATCATATCTGGGCAAAGGATTACCAGATCGCAGAATCTGTTGGTATAAGTTGATATGTCGGTACCAATCATTCCAAGAGTCCAGAGTTCGTGCTCGAGTTTTTGAATCTCTCCTCGTGGACAGTACTCTCTCATCAGGATGATTTTTAAGCTCTCCCAGCTTATTGAATTCGCCACTATCAGAGTAAGTGCCTTAACATGGCCATTCCACCAAGTTAAAGCTCTATCAGTAAGCATGTAAGTTGCAAACTTGACTTTGCTGTGCTCGGGACAGGAGCATATTTCAAAGACTGATTATGTCCTTTCGATCCACTGCCTTAAAATCATCACACCACTAGTTCCATTAAACATCCGGGGTTTGGCATTCGTAAAGTGTTTATAGGTGCACTCTCAGGGTTGCCCATGACTCTCGCCATGGTTGGAAGGAAGTGTGCCAATTCCTGAACCAGTAATAACAGGGGTATTGATATGTGACATGGCAGCCGTCACAGCTGCTGTGACTGCTGCTTGGAACATAACAACATCAAATTAAGGAAGTGGATGCGGTGGTGGTATCGGTGCTTCCCCACCGTTGTTTCGTCTCGGGTTTCTACGCGGAGGCATCCTTCAACTATAGGCTGAGAAGATAAAGATAAGAATTCCATAGCATAGAAAATGAATTTGTCTCATGAACTAAATCGCTATAGTTCAACAACAGATGATAGTATGAGTCTCAAAGATAGAAGGATGGAAGTTATTCGCAAATCCGAATATATGAAACAAGCGTATGGTTTCTCCATAATATTTTAAGGATTGAACGAAATACTCAATGTAGTAATAATAGCGTGCCAATTATATTAATATAATAGTTGATACAACGATCACAAAAATTTGACCCCTCTAAGGGTCTCCGGTTACAAAGTTTAAGAAAAATAAAACTTTTAGCCGAGGTCCTAACTTATAACAAAATTTGGGATTTGGCAAGCACTACTTGTGACGTAGGTTGCGCTTGGAGCTTGACTCCGCATCCGATTGTTTTGATTCCATAAGACGCCTATCGAAGGCGGCTTGTTGCTCCCTCATCTAGAGGGTTGCAATCATTTGTGCTTGGAATGCTTCAGTTTGGAGTTGGGCATTGTCCTGAGCTCTGTCCAGCCTACGGATGTCAGAAGTGTGAACCTATACTTCCACGTTGACTTCACGAATCCGGCTAGCTTAAACTCCGGATTGATAGGACTGGTTGGCTAGCTTGCCGACCATGACCGGGAGTGCTCGATCGGCTGAACCTCCGCCGCAGACATCGTAGAAGTCTCGAAACATGCCGTCGGGAGGATGTATCCCTTGTTGCTGGCTCTAATGGTGGAGGTGACTTCCCTAAACGGGAGTCGGTCCTTGAAAGTTTCTCATGAAGACGGGAGGTTGTACGGGTGGTGGGTTGATTATTTCCGGCTCTGAGTTGGTACCGGAGTCCTCCCCTTCATCCAATTCTATGGGTTCTTCGTCCTCCTTGGGATCCTCTTCGATCCATCCCCCGTTGCCTTGGTTGGGATAGTAGGGGTCGCCGGGGTGATGAAATCCAACCATTTGACTGTACGAGAATAGGGTTATAAGAATTAAATAAAATTTGGAACATGTAAGACTAAACATGTAGGTTAAACTATTTTATGTAACAAATAATCCTATAGTATTTAAATTCATGTGTTTGATCCTTGTGATGTTTTGGTAAGTTTCGACTTGTTGCTCACTACGAGCATTCCTCGATATACATTAGTCCGATCTCGGATAAATATAGTTGATCATGCTATATTTGGCCCAAATTTGATTACATATATCGAGTCTTAATCGTAGTGTCAAACTCGTCTAAATACTTCTTGTATAGTTATAATCATGAAATAAGTTGTTGTATGCATGTATTTGTACTTAAATGAACTAACAATTTAAGTTAAACGAAATGCGGCTTAGGCGTAAAACAAAAAAATGTTTTGTCAGAGAGTATTAATCCCTTAAGCGTTTATAATTTGTATATCTTATGTGGTTCGATATACTTAGTTCACTATAAACAATGCTCTGATACCAATCTGTCACACCCCCAAACCGGAACGGCGAAAACGTTCGGGGCGGATGACTTCATGTAGTACCGTAACAATTGAATACATAGTAAAGAAAGCAATATAACCATCATATATATAATTGAAAGTCTACATGGTTAAAATGTACATGTTCAAAACCAATTACAATATGATGCCAAAATATGAAATTAATTGGCGTCACAGCGTCCCTTCTTCAAAAGTTGTTTGTTACCTGTAATTACTGAATCCCTGGGACATACAAGTATTTTTGAAAGAGTAGATCATCATTTAAGCTGGTGAGTTTCATAAGTATTAAATGACAATGTTGGTATGAATTTAAAATGAGATGGTTTGTTTTTGTTTGTTTGTTCCTAGAAAATCTCATATTTTCTACTGGTATAAATGTAGCCTTCTATCAAGACCAATGTTTGTTTCTAGAAAATTGATGTTTTTCCGTATGTGGGTAGCAGTTTAGAGGTTCCAAAACTGTAACACAATAATGTTTTTCATGCCTAAAGTAGTTAATTTATGTACGTGTAACGTCGCCAAGACGTCTGAAAAACCTCGTAAATCAATGTGTTTTTAATACTCCATGTGAGTTTTCAAAACACTCTCTTGAGCTCAAAACACACATTAGGAGGGCTAGGGTTTCCAAAAACGTCTCAAAGGATGTGGAGGCTGAAAAGGTGGGGGGAAATGAGAGATAATGTTGCTTAAATACCACCCAAACCCTAAAAATTAGGGTATCCACTAAAGTTAGTATGCCTCGCATACATAAGTTTACGCCCATCGTACTACAGCGCACCTTAGTACGCTCAGTGTGCACACATGTACGCATGACGTACTCCTCCTACCATATTTATGGAGTTGCCACTAGGGATTCAAATCATAACTTCTTGGACTTAAGGACCAAAATGACATGAAGTAGAATTATAGGGATCAATTTAGAAGTACCAGAGCATCGGGATGTTATAGAGATAGAGAGAGAGAGAGAGAGAGAGAGAGAGAGATTTATTGCTTATATCCTAAAGGATTGATTGTACACTTACTATTTGGGTTACATGAATACATGTAGTATATATACTAGTTGTTTGCCTAAGATTACCAATAAGCCAAGCCTACAAAACACTAAAGAAATTAGTTTATGATGAGCGTCAGCATCATTCTCTACAGCTTAACAATCTCCCTCTTAGAATGTGATGAACAAATATATTGCCACCCAATATAGAACTCTATAACATCCATTTTTCTCCGACTTGTTTAAACATATCAAATTTACATGTGGCTTTGAATAAATATTCATATCCATATGCGAATTTGTCTAAATTCACATGTGAATATAATTAATTCATTTGAAACTTATTACTAAAATAATATATTCAAATTCAGATTCAAATTCAAATGTGAATGAATAAGAATAGTTGCAAAATCGGTTAATATCATCATTTTAATGTAAATTAATATATGAAAAACCTAGATATAGTTTAGATTCACAATGTAAATTTTAAGTAGTTGAAATTGAAAAAAAAAATGTTCAGATTTATGTGTGAAACTAAACAAGCTGAAACAATTTTTTATACAATACATATTTTGTATTTTTATATAAAACAAAAAATTAAGAATTATGGTATATCTAGTTCTGTTTTGATAAAAAAAAATTCAAAAAATTCATAACAAAACAAAGTTGCTTTTTGCTAAAGTTCGGTACATACGCGTCCAACTAAGACATATACATCCTAGTATTTGCTTGCTTATATGTTGTTTTCCGACGTTTATTATTGGTTCGTTACTTCCTTGATTTTTATTGGTTCTCTATTGGACTAATCTTGAGGCCAAAGGCAAAAAAAAAATATTAGATAGATGGGAATATACAGCAGCTAGTCTGAATAAAAACCCAAGTGGTTCACCAGCTAAAATTGGTTAAAAAAACCAGGTTTACCCAGAAAAATAATCAATTCAACACGTATAAAAACTAACGGTGAGCGGACCGAGCCCAAACCGATCAACCTTAATTTTTTTTACTAAAAATCCACTTAAATTTAAAATAAAGCCGATTTGTTAATGATTATTCATACATCTAATAGTCGGTAATAAAAAAAATATGTGAGTAAAGGTTTTTCTTTAATGAAAAAATATATGAAAATCTATTTAAAATTAAATAAAAATAAAAAAGAAATTAACAAAATGGATATAAATTCGCGATCAAATTGGAGATGATTTATCCTCGGGTGCCCCCAAAGCAAGAAAAGTCAATAAATAAGATATATGTTTATTTTTATTATAACTCAAAATATAAAATAAAAAATGATATTATGATAATGTAATAAAAGAGAGTCCATTATCCTTAATGGAATTGGGAACTAAAGCAGAAAAAACCTATTGTTCCTAAATAATTTTAATCGTCGTTCCATTGTTTCACCTCTGTTTCAACAATTGAGATTTTTTTTACAACCCAAAATATCTTTCTTTTTTTTCTTTCATTTCATACAATCTTATAAAGCTAGCATTTTTTCTTGAATCTCATGCATTTGAAACCCCCTTTTTTAACTTCCTTTCACCACATTCATTTGAAACTCCAATGACATTTCAATTTCTTTACAATAATATTATAAACAAGTTAAATAATGTTCTATAAACAAAAAAGTGTGTTTTAGTACAATGTATTCATCCCACATCGATGGTGAGAGTAAACAAGAGAATGTTTCCTCTTCTATAAATAGGAAAGGTTGTGAAATGTTTCAAAGGGACCAAACCATGAGAAATTCCTCATGTCTACCTTTGTAGGATTTCGAAGGTATTATTTGGTGAGATTGTCTATATTGACAAGTGTCCAATTAACTTTTAGAATTCCAAAAATAGTTTTGAACCGAATTTTTTCAGGTTTAAACTGTGTTTCAGTTAGAAAAAAATTTATGTAGTTGGGAATATTGAATTGAACCAAAGCTGGATCAATTTGGACCGATAAAGGAATCATTTTCCTTTCACAACAAACATTTGAAACTCCTATGATTTTTTAGATTATTTCTAATAATATTATAAATAAGTTACAAGATTTTATATAAATATAAAAAACCATCTACCTAAACCTGAAATTATAATTGTTTGAAAAATCACTTTCATTCACAAGCACGAAATATATACAAATCGGGTTTCATTAGAAAAAAAATATGTAGTTTGGTATATTTAGTTGAATCGGTCCGAGTTTGATTTATTTGGACCATAAATGAAGCATTTTCCTTTCACTACATACGTTTGAAACTCCCATGATTTTTCAAATTGTTTCCAATGATATTTTAAAAAAGTTAGATAATGTTATATAAATATAAAAGAACATCTACCTAAACATTAAATTATAATTGTTTGAAAATTCGATTTGATCAAAAGCACGAAATATATACACAGATTATATTTTATAAATGAATTCTTTTTATAATGAACTTTTGAATCTTGAAAATACATATAAACAAACTTTCTATATTAAGTACCTAACTGAATTTATGATTTTAGAATTGAACAAAAAGTTATTCAGTAAAACTTACTTTTTTCGATAGCAACTTACGAGATTATAGAAAAATGGAACTATTGAACAACAAAGAAAGGGTAAACAAGAGAAAGGTGTTTTACTAAATAAGTTGAATAATGTTTTATTAACAAGAAAGTGTGTTTTATTACAGTGTCTTCATCCCACATCAATGGTGAGAGTAAACAAGAGAACGTTTCCTCTTCTATAAATAAGAAAGGTTGTGAAATGTTTCAAAGGGAGCAAACTATGAGAACTTCCTTATGCCTACCTTTTTAGGATGTTGAGGTATTCTTTGGTGAGATTGTCTTTATTGACAACTGTCCATTCAAGTTTTAGAATCCCGAAAATGGTTTTGAATAAGATTTTTTAGGTTCAAATAGAGTTTCAGTTGAAAAACCGTTATGCAGTTTGGTAGATTGAGTTGAATCGATATGAGTTTGATCAATTTGGACCGATAAAGGAAGCATTTTCCTTTCAGCACATACATTTGAAATTCCCGTGATTTTGCAAATTGTTTCTAATAATATTATAAATAAGTTACCTAAACATAAAATTATAATTGTTTGAAAAATAAATTTGATTAAAAAACACAGAATATATACAAACCGGGTTTCAATAGAAAAAACGTTATGTAGTTTGGTATATTAAGTTGCATCGGTCTGATTTTAATCAATTTGGACCGATAAATGAAATATTTTTCTTTCACTACATACATTTGAAACTCCCATGATTATTCAAATTGTTTATAATAATATTATAAGTTACATAATGTTATATAAATATAAAAAAATCTACTTAAACATAAAATTATAATTGTTTGGAAAATCACTTTGATTCAAAAGCACAAAATATATACTCGATTATATTTTATAAATGAATTCATTTTATAATGACATTTTGAATCATGAAAATACATATGAACAAACTTTCTATATTAAGTACCTAACTGAATTTATAATTTTAGGATTTAACAAAAAGTTATTCAATAAAAACTTAATTTTTTATAGAACTTACGAGATAACTGAAAAATGAAACTATTGAACAATAAATTTTCTGGATAATGTTTTATTTTTATTATTTAATATTTTATTTAACAAAATGAAATTATTGGCAAATAAAGAAATGAGTTTAATTAAAATGTCTTCATCCCACATTGATCGTGACAGTAAACAAGAGAATGTATTCTCCTCTATAAATAGGAAATGTTGTGAAATATTTTAAAGGGACTAAGCCATGAGATCTTCTTTGCATCTAACTTTGTAGGACGTTGAGTGTATTCTTTGGTGAGGTTGTCTTTGTCGACAAGCGGCCAATGAAATTTCAGAATTTCGAAAATGTTTTGGACCGAATCTTTTAGATTTGGATCAAGTTTAATAAGGATCCGAGTGTCTTCTGGCTGAGTTAGGCAAACTCGCTTCCATTGGAGGCCGAGTTTAAGTAACATCCCGAGTATTTAGTTGTGTTAACCAAGTTTTACAACCCTGTATGTAATACAAGAAAGTGTGTTTTAATTTAATATGAAATTATTATTTAATAGATAACAATAACGATTTATTTATTTTTAAAAATTAATTTTTTTCAATTTTAATCATATAACTTTCTATATACAAAACAACTTCAAGTTCCAATCTTATCTCTTATAATATAGTTCAACATAATAACAATACTAAAAATCATTTTTTTATAATTTTTTATGAAATTATTATTTAATTGTTAATAACAATGATTTAGTTATTTTTAATATAATTTTTTTTATATCTCACGCAACGCGCGGGCATTCGCTTAGTTCTTTATAAGATAGGTCTTTAGAAAACCTTTAGGTGGTTCCTCAATGTCTTGGTATGGAATTTCTATTATTATTTATAAAATTAGGTGGACCATGTGACCCATCTAGGCATTCATAAACTACCCATTAAGAATATACCTAATCATAACAAAAAAACACTCTCATTAATCAAAGAATTTATTCATTTTCAAAAAATAAAGCTAACGTATATCAAAAAATTCATATTTTTTTTTTCTCTATATATAGATATCCATATCGATATATAAAAAATAATATTTTAGTTTACCTCGTATAGATTAACATATGAATCTCTATTGTATCTATTTTATAAACAAAATTGTTTCAGCTTGTTCGGTTTCAAATATTAATTTAAACTATTTTTTTAGTTTCAAATAGTACAAAATCACATTGTTGATCTGAACTGAATAAGGTTGTTCATCTATTACTTCACATTCAAATCATCATTTTTCCTAATTTTTGAAACAATTTTTGATCACCCACATTTGACTTGGAATAAATTCTTTTCGTATTAAGTTTTAAGAGAATTAGATAGATTCTGATTTCAATGTGAACATTTCTGAAAGTCACAATTAAATCTTATATATTAAGATGAGTTATCATTCATACATATACTTATCATTTATATTCGTCGTTCACATGTGAATGAAAATTACATCAGATTACATTCACATATAAATCCACCAAATTGAATTCCTGAATTTTCTAGATTGCTTTTTAAAAGCGAAAAGTATTACTTTGCATAATGGCAGTTTTATCAACAAGTAGCTCCAATCGATCCCCTCTCTCTAGAACTTTGTCAATGTTTTATATCATGACTTTGTTTAAGCAAAAGATTACAATCAGAGTGTTCAACAATGTTACTTTGAGAAGTTTAGGTTATCCAAGATAATTTAATTTCAACTTCCTTTTCAATTCCCTACACAGGAGCAATTCAGCAGATAATGCAAAATCATCCTAAATTTTAAAATCCCAACCCTCGGGTCATTTTGTAACATAATTTTCTATGACCAAATCTATGGAAGAAATTCGAGTTAAAATGAAATTAACAATTCCGGAACAATTGCATGACTTTAAATTGAACAGAAAAACACATGAATTCCAAGAGGATGATGTTTAGCTTACTTCCGGCGACGTTGTCGGCCATACAAAGAACCGTGAGCCCATCGATACGCTTAACATGAAAAATATACCGATCTTGTGAGTACGAAACATTCAGATCATTATTTCCTGGGATTTTCTCGAGAATTTGCCTGGCCACCACCTTATTGGTACGAGCTTTTGGGATTTTCTCAGGATTTTCTCGATCTTGTGCTCGCGTTCGTCTGCGAGCTATTGAATTCTACCAACGCCACAGATCCTCTCGCCACCATTGCGTAAAGAATTGTCATTCCCTCAACAACCCTAACTCTCCTCTCGATATAAACAATGATCCAATTGTATCTGCGAGAAAAATTAGGGCTTTTAGGAGGAATTAAATTGTTATGAAATGGATTTCGAGAGGGTGGGAGGGGATCAGAATATATTGATTGAATGGCGCCGATGTAGACACGCCGATATTTGCTGATCGGATGAAGCCAATGGTGGCCGATATGAGTTCGGGGAAACTGAATAGTGGAAGATATAAGACACGATACAAGAGAAAAACTAGGTCAAATATATTGATTTTATTTCCTTAATTCCAGGATTTCAATTAAATGATTCCATAATTAAAAAGTACAAAAGATCGAAAATACCCTTAAATGATTAATTTATTTGTTTATTAATTCTTGAATTCTCATTGGTGCATTTATGAACACAATAGTTGCTAGAAACATTTGAACCTATCTCTCTCTCTCTTTCTCTCTCTCTCTCTTTCTCTCTCTCTCTCTCTCTCTCTCTCTCTCTCTCTATATATATATATATATATATATATATATATATATATATATATATATATATATATACATGAGTTAACTTCAATTGAGAAAAACGAAAATGTTGACACTGAGGTAATCATTCTCAGCCAATCATTTATTTTTGTCACAAAACGCTCCGGCATACCGAAACGACGGATGATGAGTAGTATTCATATATGAATATAAATATAAATGTGTTCATATATGAATACACCACCTCCCTCTGTCACCACCCACCACCAACCATCAGCACCACCTCCGCTATAACCACCCCCTCTATAACAAACCACCACTAACCACTGCAACCTCCATCACTACCCACCGCCGCTATATTCATATATGAATAATCAATTCCGCCATATTTATTCATATATGAATATATGTATTCATATATAAATATGATATGTTCCATCGACTTGTACGTTGGGGCACTTAAGCGACAGATTCGAAATAAATGACACGTATTCGTATGCTCGTTCTCAACCTTTTTTTTTGAATTGAACCCTACCCCCCCCCCCTCCACACACACACACACACATATATATATATATATATATATATATATATATATATATATATATATATATATATATATATATATAACTTACATGTGTTATTATATGTGAAATATTAACATATTAATGGTAGATTTTTTGAATTATCAATATAAATACTTAAAATGTTAATTTTAATATCATGGTAAATCCAAAATATAAATCAATATATCAAATAAACAAAAAAAGTATTAAAAAATTAGTTTTCAAAATATTTCAAAACATTAAATTGTTTTAAATAAAAAACTAAATCGACATTTGAAATTAACTAAAAATATCAAAATGTATTTTTTTATTATAATTTGTTTTTTTTTCAAATAAATGGTTTTTAAATCAAACCACTAACAATAATAATAGTAAAAAGTGTCATAACATTATAAATTACATTATGTTTCGTTACAGAAAAATATATCAAATAACTAACTTCTACTGCAACCTCCATAACTATCCACCGTCGCTATATTCATATATGAATAATCAATTCCGCCATATTTATTCATATATGAATATACCTATTCATATATGAATATGATATATTCCGTCGGCTTGTACGCTGGGGCGCTTAAGCGATAGATTCGAAATGAATGACACGTATTCGTATCCTCGTTCTCAACCTTTTTTTTTAAATTGAACCCTACCCACCTCCCCCCCCCCCCCTCGCACAACACACACACACACACACACACATATACATATATATATATATATATATATATATATATATATATATATATATATATATAACTTACATGTGTTATTATATGTGAAATATTAACATATTAATGGTAGATTTTTTGAATTATCAATATAAATACTTAAAACGTTAATTTTAATATCATGGTAAATCCAAAATATAAATCAATATATCAAATAAACAAAAAAAATATTAAAAAATTACTTTTCAAAATATTACAAAACATTAAATTGTTTTAAATAAAAAACTAAATCGACATTTGAAATTAACTAAAAATATCAAAACGTATTTTTTATAATAATTTGTTTTTTTTTTCAAATAAATGGTTTTTAAATCAAACCACTAACAATAATAATCATAAAAAGTGGTATAACTTTCGTTACAGAAAAATATATGGAATAAGTAACTTCTAAATAATTTTAATATCATTAGAAATCCAAAATATAAATCTCAATATCAAATAATCAATATACCAAAGAGCTTCTAGTCCAGTAGTATATCCTATTGTCCTCCCTATTTAAGGTTGAGGGTTCAAGTCATGTCGTGTACATAACTGAATTTAAAATATAGTTTAGGAGTATGTTAGATTTGTCGTTTCAAATAAATAAATAAATAAAATTCAAAACTTATTTTCTAAAAGTGTTTAAAACATCTAAATGTTTTAAATATGAAACTAAATCGACATGTCGAATTAACTAAAAATATCAAAAAAATTTTATAGTAATTGAATTTTTCCCAAATAAATGGTTTTTAATTCATAATTGTCAACAATAATAATAGTTTAAAATAACATAATAACTATAATCTTTTGCTATATTGCTACCGATATCTCTATGGAAAAACTATTTGTAGCAACTTTGCAACAAAATTTTTTACGGAAATACTTTTCGTTGTAATTTTGCTATGGAATTAAATATCGTGGTTAATCTACAATGGAATTTTGCAATTAAATAAAATTTCATAGTTGTTTTGCTATGGAAGTAGCATTCATAGGTATTTACCTAAGGAATTGTGCTATGAAACTTTATTTATGTTGCTTGTTTGCTATGGAAATAAAAAGTCTAGCTAAGGTGTTAGGAATTTTGTTACAAAATTAAATTCCAAAGCAATTTTGCTAAGGAGTTCAAATTTATAGCTATTTAGCTATGAAAATTTGCAATGACAATAAAACTCATGGAAGTTTGACTATGGAGGTGATATTAGTTGCAACATTTGTTACGAATTTTGTTAGAAATTAATTATTTGTAGCTCCTTAGCAACATATATTAGCTATGAAAATCATTTCCGTAGATGATTTGCTATGGAGTAAATGTCCATTGTTATTGGGATTTAGTGACACTTTTTGGTAGTTCACTACAATTCTACGGGGCTTTAGTGCTAATTTTCTACTATGCCACCATAACACTTGTAGGTTTTAGTGATACTCATGTCACTATTTAACTTTGTAACACCCTATTCTTAATCTTTATCCATTTGGGTGTGGGTGATGGTATGTGGATGATTCGGGCATTCAGAGTTAGTTTTGGAGCCAAGGGTATTTTGGTAATTTTTTAGCTCGGGCTTTTATGGAAATTAGATGTTTGTTCGGGATATTGTAAGGCAATTATGAGTTGTTTAAAGTTAAGAGTTTCTTGTTAACCTTTCATGGATATAAGGATGGTTGCAATCGAAGTTGTATCAAAGAAGTAATGACCTTCGAAATAAATTAGGGTTTGAGGGAAGACCTT
This sequence comes from Lactuca sativa, assembly GCF_002870075.4. Taxonomy (NCBI): domain Eukaryota; kingdom Viridiplantae; phylum Streptophyta; class Magnoliopsida; order Asterales; family Asteraceae; genus Lactuca; species Lactuca sativa. The sequence continues at coordinate 74,198,709 of NC_056626.2, read as the reverse complement.
AGTATGTGGGGCGTACCAAGAGAGTACGTGAGGCATACTAATGTGAACACTCTACGTCGTGCGAAACAAGGAGTACGCTTAGTATACTACGAGGTTGAAAGCTAGGTGCGAGACCTCGTACGTTGGGCATGCGAGGGTTAGTGTGAAACCTTAATTTCTAGTGTTGTACCCTATAAAAGATTTATGTTAGTCCCTTTGGTTCATTTTTAAGCTAGCCACCATACCCTAAAAAACCTAATTCGACCTTGTAGCCTCTTGGCGGTGTTCTTGAGCTATTGGAAGGCTTTGGTGAACATTTTGCCCTTAGGAAGGAAAGAAGAGAAGCTTGAAGTTGTTTGGCTTTGTGGACAGGATCTGGATCAAGAATCATCATCTTGTGGGGAAGCTTTTTGAGGTATCAAGTTTGAATCTTGGCTTGTGTATGATTAGATCTCTTCATGGCTAGTTTATTATGATTTTGGTCTTCTTTTTGGGTCTATGGATGAGTAAGGTTGTTTAAGGGCTGGTTCTTTCAGATTTGAGTTTGTTTTGGTATCCTTGAGCATAAAGGTGCAAGCTTTATGTGAGGAATGGTGCCGTGCATGATTTAAGTCATTTATTAAGTCCATTAAGTTTAAGAGCTTCATTTAGTCATGTATGGACGTAAAGTTGGCAACTTTACGTGATAATCCAACTCAAGGAGGTCAAATCTGGATTAAGTGAAAAATCAAGTTTGGGCTGGATAGGGTGAGTAAGTTGGGTGTACAAGCCGGTACGTGCGGTGAACAAGCCACCAATCGAGCATGTTGCGTGTATGTACTTGTACGCCCCACGTACTCAGTCTATTAGACTTTTAGTGTTGCGTTTTGGTTTCGGCTCTAAGCTTGGTTGCTTGGGGCTACGTTGGACCATCTAGGAATATGTGTTTTGGATTATGAAAATTGAATGGGCTTTAGGGTAAGGCCTATGTAAGGGTTTTGGCCTAATTTGGAAAATTGGTCCATAAGTGGGCTTCAGATGATTATTGAATTATGGGCCTTTATGATGAGCAATTTGGGCCTTAGTCTTGGACAAAACTAGGTGAGGGTTAAAATGTTCTTTTTACCTCATATGTGGATTATTGGATTCGGTTTGGAACCTAATTGATAAATGGGTGTTAATTGCTTGATAGCGCGAGGATTTTAGCGGGTCAGCAGTCAGAGATTTATTCGTGGGTTTAGCTATCGAGATGAGTCTTCTCATTATATCCACGGGTCGAAGGCACCAATACCGACCTATTACTTGTTATGTGGAATGCTAGTTATCGTTGTGACACTTGCATGAAAGACCATGTGGGTAGCCCATGACACTTGGATATCAGACCATGGGTGGAGCCCATGGCATTCCAGGTCAAGACCATGGGGTAGCCCATGGCACTTGGGTATCAGAACATGGGGGAACCCATAGCATTCTAGGTAAAGACCATAGGGTAGGCCATGGCACTTGGATGTCAGACCATGGGCGGAGCCCATGGTTTTCCAGGTAAAGACCATGGGGGTAGCCCATGGAAACTATATATATGTTGCATGATATTATGTGGTGTTTTGGGGAACTTACTAAGATTTTTGCTTACATTTTTCAGTTTATGTTTCAGGTACTCCGGTTTCAAATGGAAGAGTTCAGGATGATTGCAAAGCACACACCACATGTTTCCGCATTCTGTTAATTACTCTGATTCGATGATGTTCTGTTAAATCTTGGTTACCTTGGTTTTATTGGAAATATATATTAACGATTTATTAATCTAAAAACAAAAAATTTTATGTCATTATTTTCGGGACGATATAAGTTGGTATCAGAGCCTTGGTTTGGGGGATTCAGACATGGTCTAGGGTGTGTCTGAAATTAAACTGATGATTTGGTAAAGCTTTCAAAAGAAAATTATTTTAAGAAAACAGGTTTCTAAGATAAGAAAAGGGTGTGGTGCATGCAATCAGCCGAGCTCAAGTAAGTTTTCCCAAAATACTCATACATGTTATCTTTTATGCTTTAATCTATGAATCTGTGAATCGCATGCTAGTTAGGGCTAAGGATCTAATCAGTTTTTGTATGCTAGAATGATAGGAGAGATGTCTGTGTATGTCTATTGTAAGATCTGGTAGACTTGCATGCTAGTGATGATTAGTCAACAATGGATTAGCCTGATATATGATGTCTTGTAGCCTTGGGAGCATTGGATGTTATGTTGGGATGGGAATAATTCTTGGTATCAGTAATTGCTAAGTGTTGGCTTTAAAAATTGTATACGATTAGGATCTTATAGCCCTAGAATGACTGATTTGGCCTTATTTCCAGTTCCTTGTTTGGTGGTGGTTCTAGGGTAGAGTCTTTTATTCGACAGTTTATTTGATCATGTTCTGTGTATAATTTGCATGCATAAGGTAACTGACAGTGAGGGTGGAAGTTCTTAGCATGAGTTATGGTGTGTGAGCTTGAATGTTCTTTGATTTTTCTATGGATTGGAATGTTACTACACAAATGTTGTTTGGTTGGTGCATTGTGGAAATCATAAGTTATGTGAGTTAGCTACTAAGTGATTGTGTTCGTGAGGTAGATAACTGACATTACAAGGATTTCTTCAGCAGCTGATGGCAAGGTGAGGTCGGGAGCCTAGGGATGCGTGAGTGGGTTTTGTTACGCTATTTAGCGATTGCTTTGAGTATGGATTTGAGAAGGTGACTTAGAGAATTTGGGTGGATTCTTGAGGAAAGTATGGGTAGGTGTGGAAGGTAGTATCGGGTCCTATAGGGTGAGGATTGTTGAGTATATCTGGTCCTTTTTGCATGTTGTTTTGGTATGGTATTAAGCAATCAGGAATGGGGTCTAGATTCTGGTTCCGGCTAAGGAGCAAGTACTAAGCCAACTGATGCGTGGTCATGGGAATTCATCTTAGCGGGGATTACTCGTGGTGTTTCGGATTAAACTTTGGTGGTCTTGGGTTAAGCCACGGAAGGGATTCTAGAAATCATTGAAGAGCGCTCGGGCGCAAACCGCGAGGAGATTATGGTTATCGTTGGAGCCCGCACTGCATCCTTCTGTGAGCGGGAGATCGATTTGGAGCACCTAGGGATGAGGGGAGCTAGATCAGAGGTAGGAAAGGGTGGGTTACACGAAGAGAACCAAGACTTTGGATCAACGATTGGGGCGGGGGAGCGGTCAGCAATTTTGAGGTCAGTGCAGCATGTGCGAGAAACTGCACGATGGAACTTGCCGTTCCAGGGGTATAGGTTGCTACAAGTGTGCCATGATTGATCATGCCAGCAGGGATTGTCCTCAGGGGATAAGTCTGTTATGTTTCACTAAGACCAAGTGGGCCACAAGAGGCCTGTCTATCCGATGAGGAGGGGAGGAGCAGCGAGTGCACTTGCTCCAACTATTTTACGGATCTCTGATAGTCGTGAGGGTAGGGAAGGAGCCCTAACAGAGAGGAGTCGATCAGTGAAATGTCTGTCAGAGGAGACCCAGGCTTTAGTAGGTGATTTTGCGGGTATGTTATCTTTTTCTTGCTCTTCGGTTGTTATCGGTATTTATGATGCTTGGAATTTTATATTGGTTTGGGTAAGCGTTATCTTTGGTTTAATTCTCTGTTATTGTTGGGTTATATGTTCGAGAATTGTTATATGCCTTTTACATGCCATGATTCATTAGTGGGTTATTGAGGGGTTATATCGCATGTAGCGGGTCCCAATGTGTTCGGTTGTTATTCAGGTTTTTGGTCGAGATCGGTTCGGGCGAATTGTGTGGGAGGCCTATGGTCAGGATTCAATAGTTTAAGTTCTCCAGTATCTTCAGGGTTCAGTGGTTTTAGTATTTGTTATGGTAGAAGCGACAGTCATCTGTGGAAGAACTTTGGGATCAAGTACTACCATTGTTAGGAGAGGAGCGGTAACAAGAAGATGGTGGTATCAATTGCATGAGTTTTTGGGTCATTGGAAGTGCTAGGGGAGTTTTATATATGCATGGGTTATAGACGGTTAGAGTCCAATGATTCTTGAAGAATGGATGTTGGGGGTGAAGATTCGCCAGTTCACGGTAAGGGTTATGATTTCTATGTCGCCAGCATAAGGACACAACAATTGGTGAGGTATTATGGGAGGTGATTTAAATTATCAGGCTGGTTAAGATCTCAAGACCATTTTTTAGAATTTTAGGAATTCGGCGGTCATTGAGTTAGGCTAACAATGGAACGTTAGTATTGATTAGTGTCGGTCATAGGGAGTTCAGGCTATATGAGGTTGATGGGTTGGGAACCCATTAGGTCTAAGGGGTGAGAGAAATTTGTCGAACCCAAGTGGGAGATAATCTATCAGGTTTTCCAGAAAGCGGGAAGGGTATGAACCGGGGCAAGCTTCACATCCTGGTTAGGAGGATAGACGACTCAACTGGCCGTTTAATTTGAGGTTGTGTAAGTGGGAATTTGAGGTTGCGATGGGATCGTAGCATTCACCAATTCAATGTAGACTACCACTGGAGGTAGTCATGAGTGTGTCGAGGGAGCCAGTTCATGCCTTGGGCACGCCGGCCGTGATTGTCAAGGAGTATTCTCTTTTTAGGTTGACGACCATTAGGGTCCGAGGCGGAATCGGGCCTGAGTAGATCTTGATGGGTGGGGCCCATGGGTAAGGCCTGTGTGATTATGGCAATACAGGTGGGACCTAGTAGAGACCGTTGGGTCAAGGTTTTGGATCTTGAGTTGCAGGATCAAGTGGGTGGTAAGTGTGTGATGCAGAGGGTTTTATAGGCTGGGTAGCCTTAAGGATTTCAATCCCACAATGTTATAGTATGTGTATGTGCATGTATGTATATATATATATATATATATATAGATATATACATACGTATACACCAAAACTCACAATATACAAATATATCACTTATAAGCAATGTACCCTATCCCACCGATCCTCACATAATCTATACTCTCAGATTTTGAAATAAATGGTTTTGCCTAATCCATGCTCTTGGATCGAGAAGAAATAATTATATCTAATCCATACTCTCAGATCAGGAATGAATGATTATGTCTAGTCCACACTCTCGGACCAAGAGCATATGATTATGACTAATCCGTACTCTCGGATCATGGATAAATTATTATGTCTAACCCGTACTATCAAATCCGTGGCGAATGGCTATATCCATAGTCTTGGACCAGGGACAAATGTTAGAGTTCTACTCTTCGTGTATATCTCACACATATTCTTAAGGAGATACTACCCAATATTAACTTAGGTTTTTTTGTGTTAGCCTTGTTTTATATCTGGTAAGGCTATGATTCTCTACTCCTAATACATATATTACAGTTATCATGAAATAACATGTGCATCATAACACATATAGAACCGTACCTTGTTTGCATATCATATCTTATCAAATATATTCTTAACACATATTCCAGGTAATAAGCATATAGCTCACATATAAAATATTTAACATATATTTAATACTTAATTAATACTTGTATTAAAATCATGTTCATGAAAGGGACTATGCACTCGCTTGATAAAAGTGACTGACGATTTTGGCAGCGCTTTGTGTCATACTTCGAAAAAACCTAGACGTATAAAGTACTAAGTCTTAGTCTAGTTTCATAATCCTGGTGAAGAGAATTGTTATCGAGATTATGAAAGCAATAATGATTTGAGTGATTGAAAAGTAAGAACACGAAGAGTAAATATTAATCAGATCTTATATTGATAAAGACTTATTACAAGAATAAGCAGAAAGGATATTTGAGTTCCAAATGTTATCCTCTACTTCTATCCTCAGTCCCTATTTATAGGGAACCTGAGTGTACAAAAAATATACTAAGTCTATTACAATACGCTTCGCATAAAACTGACTTAGTAAAATAACTAAAAATGCAAAACTAAACAAACACACAATTCGACTTTAACAATTTAACCTCTATAATCTCTCCCTTTGTAAACAGTCGAAGCTATTTAGTCCATAAGCTTTTGAACAGCTGAGTGAATTGTCTTTCGCACTTCTCCATACCAGGAAATCACCTTCTTGAGCTCCTTCTTGTCTCCTTCATTATTCTTCTTGCAGTTGTTCATACGAACAATAAAGTGCGTATATTGCGAAGAAGTATATCTTTCAACCTCTGAGACCTTTAACAAAAATTTCTTGGGCTTTCCTTTCGTATCTCTTCCCGAAAACACCATGCCGAAAGGTTTCAGGCATATTTCCCCAACAACATACTTTGATAATGCTGGCTGGGTTAAGGTTTCTTCCCAAGGGACGTTCACTTCCCTTCCCAAAGTAGTTGCCAATTCTTCATCAGTTAGAGCCAAAAAATCAAAGTAATTGTCGATATACGTCTTGACATGTGCGAACCCAATCTTAAACACTTCAGTCTCAGATCCCTTAAACTTATTCTCTTCCATATGTTTCAAAATGAGAGCCACTTGAATCAAATCATTGCAACTCATCAGAGGGAAGTCAGCTATTGTGAAGTCATACTGCTTGTTATCAGCTCGAATAACAAAGTAACGAAAATTCTGAAGCATGTCTTCAAACATCGTATCTTTCTTGATCGTTAACACCTTTTTGATCTTCATTAAAGACCATACTTCATCTGGATTCTTCCCCAATACAACATGAAATCTGATTTTCATGTGTATGTAGTCATCAGGATTATCAAACTTCTCACTAATCTTGTATTGAGCTGTAATGAAGAGCATTTCGTTAATCGGAAAATCTAACTGACAATTGTCTGAATTCGCAATATCATAATTTCTCTTTGGCTTCTTCTCGAATTCATACATTTCCCTTCCCACAACTTTTGACTCTATAGTTTCATAAGAGTACAGCTTCGCAGGATCTCCTTTGTTCATTGTAGGAGGATCACTTGCCGTTTACCTCATAATACTTTGGACTTGTCTCATTCTTTCCAACTCAGCCTCTGCTTCAGCTTTCTTCTCCTCCTTTGTTTTTTCGTACAAAATTCCTTTTCCTTTTCCCACAATATCAGTTTGAGGTTTCGTACTCGAACTTCCTTCTTTTGCCCCAATCGATATTCCTTTGGCAAATGGTCTTGTGGTTATTATTGTTGAAGAAATTGGCATCGTAAGTAATGGAAGAGTAGATTTGAGCTGAGTAGATATTGCTTTCCCCACGGTCTTCGCATCATCCTCTTTACTTAAATTTTTCTCTCCCCCTTGCACCCCTGTGAAAGCAGGTGGGGCAGTCTTTGGTAGTAAAGAGGTGAAGTTCGCAATTGGATCCAGTACCTTCTGAATTGCTTGTTCCAAAGTATTTACTTTGAGAGTCAAGAATTCAAGAGTAAGAATAGACGAATATGAAGATTGCGAAATCAAGGCCTTCAACTCAGTCACCATTTGAATTAACTAATCAAACTTCACCATATCTTCTTTATGATTCGCATTAATGATAGGAGCAGCAATAATTTTGTTGATGTCTGAGACAACTACATCAACCCTCTTCTGAACTTCAATCTGTTGAGAATGAATATCTTGAAGCTCCTTCGCAAGTTCGGTCTTTAACTCTTCAAGCTTGAAGTTTACATCCTCCCGAACTTTCTTTACATCCTGCACAAACAGAACATGGCGTTCTTTTGCAACAGATTGTAAATTTTTTACGACTCCATTGAATGAACTTCCTTGAGCTGTAATGCGAAGCTCATTATTTTTGTCTGTCTGATCAACCTTATCCAATATTCGCTTCTAAGTAGCCTTAAGCATAACATCAACCTCCATTGCTGAGATAGATGATATTCTGCCAGAATCAGTTTGTGACTGAATAATGGCATTTAACTTATGATTCAGGATGTTGAACTGCTTTCCTTTCATAAGCATATGATTAGGTATATCCTCCTCTGAATCAAAGTGAATATCTTCAAATACTCCTCCAAAAGCTCCTCCTTCGGTTTCATTATCAGACATGGGTTGCGAAGGTTGAGGAGTTTCAGGTGATTGTGAGGGAAATAGGGTTGTGAATGGGTTTTCTAGAGAGAGAAAGTAAAAATCACTTGAATTCTAGTGAAGAAAATCGAATTATGAATAGAATCAAAGATGAATTTGATTTCTAAAATCCAAAAACTCTCTAAAACACAAAGATCAATGAACAATAAGAATCACCAAATCAAAATAGCCATCAAGGATCAATTCTTGATGAAAATCAAGAACACCCGCTCTGATACCAATTGTAGTGGTGTTGATTATGATGGCATGTGCGGAATTAGGAAAGATCTAGTGATTCATCATGTAAAATCAAGAACACAAGGAGTAAATAAATCTTTGTAAGCTCTTATTAGATCTAGAAAGATTATACAAATGGGTTTGTATACAATTTCTCTCTCTAGTCTAACACTCCAAAATGGACTCTTACATAATGGGAGTCACTCACTTCCTATTTATAGGAAAGACTCAACCCATTTACACATACAAAGAGGAAAACCTAAAACACTACATCCAAGCATGACTTTGCACCCTAACATTCTCCCCCTCAAAGTTATGATTGGATGTCCGGCTTTAATCTCCAACGAGCTAGCGCGATCAAGACCAAACTCCCCCTCGAAGTAACACCGGTCTTCAAATCCGCAAATGAATATTCGACAAACCCGAGAAGCTTCGAATACCCATCACCTGGTGAACATAATAATTATATTCCGGATTCCTCACTAATCCCAATGTTTACATCAATATCTATCAAGTAAGGATCAGCCAGGAAGGATAGTTGGGAGGCAGGATCATTTATGCATATAGCTTTTCTGAAATCCAACAACCTAGCCAATGTGACCATTCTAGACACCACTTTCGTAAGTAGATCAATCAGTATAACGACATGGAATTACTGATAAATCTTATTTATAGGTTCATAATAATGACTATGACTTATAAATATAAATTCAACTAAAATAAGGATGAGTGTAATTTAACTTACAAAGATTTCCTAGACAAAAGTCCAAAAATTGCACTGGCAGAGCTTCTACTTGCTAGCTACTACTACTTTAGGGATCGTAGGGCTTCTCCGCATAATAAAACAAAGGAAAAATAGGCTAAAATCGAAAGCAACTTGAGAGAGAATAACTTGGGAGGTATGGGAAGAGAATGATCCATTATAGGCTATTTATAGGCATTTTTTGGGGTGCACGGCGTGAAAATGGGGTGCACATCACGAATATTAAGGTTGTGTCTCCCTAGCCGCTTTGTGCCACGTGTCGGACTATATGTGGGCCGCATTTCACCTTCTAGAAGCACGCGTCAAGCATACAGTGCCACAACGCAAAACACAGATTTTTTATATTTCGTTACTTCTTCATACAAACTCCATTTTTGACATACGTTATATCCTAGGAAAGCTCTTGAACAGATCTACAACTTTCCTTTAGAACCTAATAGCTAATTCTTACTTTATTTTTCATCATTATTTTTATAGAATTAAATGATTTTGCTAAAATCATAACTCTCTCGTACGGACTCTGTTTTTGACATTATTTTTTTCAAAAAATTTATCCTAAAGATTACTATGATTTTCCTTTTGGTTACTTTAGCTAAAGGTCAACCATTTACTTCGTGGCTTTTTATGTCACACATTCCTTATGCGCAGCTGACTTTTATATCTTATAAAAATCATACCTAATTCATAAGGAGTCGAATTTCTACAAATTTTATATTTTCGAGATCAGGACGACGTGTACTTTCTAAATATATAAAAATATATATGTTTTGGGGCACTCATTTTTATGATTTACGGATGATTCAGTTTATTTTTCCTTTTTTTCTTAATATGAAACTTATATTATATAGTCTGTAGCGCACATGTCTATAAATTATCTCATTGAAGGATTTTATTTTTAATAATTATTACTCTTTATGTGCAGCCCAAATCTACTCCTCGTGTGCACCCACACGACGTGAGCTCTGACAACTCGATTCGTCAGGATATGGATAATGTGGCACCAGGAGAAGAGGACACGTGTCAACCTGTGGGTGGTTCACGTGCAAGTTGTGCGACACACACTACACGACACACACCCTAAAATCCCTTATAAATAGCGAGTTCCAATGGATCCTTTCTCACACCTCAAAACACACCTCACTCTCTATCGATTTCCCTGCCACTGACTCCCAAGTGCCTCTCGAGTTCCGGAATCCCGAATTCTACCCTACATCAATGGTTTCACGCTTCACATGTGAGTTCATGCCCCTGTTTTCTAAACCTTTTCGGCGGGAATACATGTTAAAATACAAATATTTCATAGTTAATACTAATCATATAGCATTAGTTAGATAATTATGCTCATAACATTAGGATGATATTATGACCCAATAGATACTCTCCCCAACTTTTAAAGACAATATTATGTCTAGTTGTTATCCTGAGTCACACTAATAGAAAATATCATACATAGTTGTTATGCTGACCATTTTCCAAGAAACACTGATACTCTAGTCATTATTATAGCCACCCTTTGGATAAGCTTAGTACCTAGTGGTTACTCTGTCCAGATACTCAACTATGCAAAACACTCTAACTTAAGTGTCTATATATATATATATATATATATATATATATAGAAAATGAATAATATATAATAAGTATCCCGTATAAATAAAAAGAAGAATAACAACACGATCGGCTAGGGGAGGCCCTCACAACAAGTGTTAGATGAGATATGATTCATTAACAAGCTACATAACCATTAGCTACTAATCCCGTTCCAATAATTGTAAAATATTGAGTGAGCAGGAAAGATATGTATAGATCTATATAGAGTTGACATCTCCACCTGCAGTTGCTAGCTACAACCCAATGATAGTCGGAATAGGCACAACTTTCTAACTATGGACAACGGCTGATGCAGCGTCAAGATACTGAGTGAACAACAACACCAGTCAAAGCTCGATTATGGGAAATCATCCTAACATTGTTAAATTTTAGTTACTACTCTTTAAGGGATGCCTCAATGGGAGTAGGAGTACACACATCACGATAAAAGAATACTAGGATACTATTACCCTAGTAACAACAAAGGATTATAGAAGTTTTATCAAGATCTAAAGAAAGTAATAATATACATTTATCTATTCATAAACAAAGATCCAAATTCAGATATAGTTACTAAACTATCTAAATCCACTACCAGAAACATTATTAAATAATTTGGTATACACAAATCCACTAAATTAAGTTGAGAATACAACAAGTGTTGACCAAATAAAGTCCGTGAGATCTTTTTAAAGTATACAAAACCTTTGAAGTCACCAACATTATGTTGACCTTTCAGACTACATGTATTCCTAGGTCACCAAATGAAGATATAATATATTTCAGTAAAAGCGTATGAAGTGCTTAGCAGTCTACCGAAGAGTATAGATATCAAGATAAAATTGAATGTAATAACGTAAAGCCTTTATGTAAGCTATAATTTGTTAAATGGAAGTAACATTTATCTTATGAACGATATGTATTTGTGATCCAACATCCTGATGTCATGCCGCCAAACATTTCCGCCGTCAGGCCGGGGGTGTGACAGATTTGGATACAATTTTTGTTGGCCACATTAATTGTTGTTCAATCATTCAAATTATTTGATTGTCTAGATCCATAATTTTCTTTATTAATATGTAAAAGTGATGAATATTAGATTAGTTCAGTGTTAGGACTAACTCTAATATAAACTGATCAGACAAGGTTTACGCTTTCGAGGTTGTGAGAAGTATTAGACTTTATTGGGAATTTTACACTGTGTTTTATGCTGCTTATCTTAATTAATTAAGAGCTTATTTAGTTAATTTAGTAAAAAGTAAGGTTTAACTCAAAGAGCTTGTTTTGGTTAAACATTTTAGTAAAAGAAAATTGTTAAGGCTTCTTAATGATTTCAGTACCAATTTAAATAATACACAATTTAATAAACATGTTGTAAGTTATTTGCATGATTAGGAGAATTACTGCAAAACTGAATTTGTTTTTATCTTCTAAATTTTACTCAAGTATTTTAATTTTGATTTCTTTTATAAATTAGTTTATTATTCATCAGCCCCCCTCCCCTTTAATTTTTGTTAAATTAGTGTGTGCCTTACGCAAGAGAGGCATAGACCTTCGACCCTGCTTTCCATTACTACCCCTAGTGCATTTGAGCAATATTTATATTTATATTATTTATTTGTTTACGTTGCGACATGATCTTAACACTAACACCCCAGTGGAAACCAAAAATGTAAACGTGACGCTGACACATGTCCTAAAAGAGAATGTCAAAAATAAAAAAAACAGACGATGAAGGACATAAATGAAAAGAAGACAAATCAATACTAGAGGTATCAACATCAGCAACATGTAGCGGCTCCAAAAAATAAAGCTCCACAAGTCTATGGACTATCCCAATCACCCTCTTAGACTGAATGTCTTGTACATAGCAAATCAAATTAGAAAATAAGACCCAACAACCAGAATTACACAACTAACAGGCCGAATAAAGATTCAAATTAAAGCAAATGTGGGAATATAATAGACATCTGTTAAAGAGATATAAGGAGTGACAGTAGAACCAACACCCTATAGTGACATAGGTGTAGCACTAGCCAGACATAACAGAGATGGTTGAACGAGGTGATAACGAAGAGGAAGATGACAAATGTAGTGACAAGTGATGAGATGCACCAAAATCCAATATCCATAAGGATGGATGAATACTTAAAGTGTTGGATGAGGACAGACCTCAATGAGACATGGAAGTTGACATCACAGTTGGACTGGCAGCAATGAACTGTCTAAACTGCTCAACAATCTGGGGAACCAATGTTGATGGTGGTGTAAAATATGTCTCATTCTCAATTGAAGGTGCAGCAGCAGCGTACTGTGGTGGCCTAAAATGTGGAAACGAGAGACATAACTGAGACTGTCTAGAAGACATGTTCTGCTATGAAGGCTGAGACTATGCATGTAATTTGGTTTGTTGTTACTATTGATTTCTCTTGCTTAACAACAAAGGACAATTTGCATTCCAATGGTTCTTCTTCTTCTTACAAATAGCACATTCATCAAATGGAACTTTGGGATGATTATGGTTTAAATATTGAGGTCGTTGTGGAACAACAAAGACAGCACACGTGGCTGTCTTGGTACCTTTATCAGCATGGGACTTGATGTTAGTTTCTTTAGCAATCTACTCGTGTACAACTGAATCAATAATGGGAAGACGTGTGCGATGCGAGATTGATCCATAAAAGCCTTCAAAATCTTAACGTAATTCCATCAAGAACTGAACCAACCATTGATCTTCCCTTCTATCAGTATAAGGCTTAAAGGCCTTCAACTTAGCAAGTTTTGTAAGAGTTAACTGATCTCACAAATCCGATATAGCTGCATAGAATTCCTGAGCACTGAGATTGTTCTGTTGGATGGCTTGAATATCAAGCTCTAACCGGTACTGCTTTGTAAAATTGGACAGAGTATACAACATATCCAATTGATCCCAAACCTCCTTTGATGTGTTATACTTCGCCAATTGAGTACAACATACTGGATAACATAATTATTAATCCAAATAATGCTCTTGGAGTTATCAGTCTCTCATGAATCCAGTAAGGTTGCATAACTCTCATATTGGTCATCTGTTGGTTTTTTCTTGTCACCTTTAACAATCCCAGCATACTCTGCCTCACAAGAAATTCTTCATAACATAACTCCAGTAGGCATAGTTCTTGCCATTGAGTTAGGTATCAATGGACTGAAGAGAATCATCTTTCGGGGTCATATATCCAATAACTGTTAAACGGATATATCAAAAAAAACAAACAAACAAAGACGAATGGCAGCAAC